>NC_064931.1:553791031-554091031 GCF_023897955.1 Schistocerca gregaria | reverse complement strand
TGTAGAATGGCAATGGCAAGGAAAGCGTTTCTGAAGAAGAGAAATTTGTTGATATCGAGTATAGATTTAAGGGTCAGGAAGTAATTTCTGAAAGTATTTGTATGGAGTGTAGCCATGTATGGAAGTAAAACATGGACGATAAATAGTTTGGACAAGAAGAGAATAGAACCTTTCGAAATGTGGTGCTACAGAAGAATGGTGAAGATTAGATGGGTAGATCACATAACTAATGAGGAAGTATTGAATAGGATTGGAGAGAAGAGAAGTTTGTAGCACAACTTGACCAGAAGAAGGGATCGGTTGGTAGGACATGTTCTGAGGCATCAAGGGATCACCAATTTAGTACTGGAGGGCAGTGTGGTTGGTAAAATCATAGAGGGAGATCAAGAGATGAATACACTAAGTAGATTCAGAAGCATGTAGGTTGCAGTAGGTACTGGGATATGAAGAAGCTTGCACAGGATAGAGTAGCATGGAGAGCTGCATCAAACCAGTCTCAGAACTGAAGACCACAACAAACAACTCTAAATTTTGAAATAACATGTGTCACATCACACACACACTCACCCAATCACCTTCCCTTAAGGTGAAGCTGAAAATGTATATTGCCTATTCATTAATTACTCTTAGCTTTCTTCTTCGATAAACCTTAAAATTTTGTCATCTGTTCATTAATCACTCTTGACTGTTGTGCATGTATATAGCTCATTGTATGGCTGTTGGCGAATCAAAATCAGAAAGACCATTCACTACTGAATAAACATTTATAGCATTGATTAAGTATTTACCTAAAAATATGTTGACTGTTAGTGAGCTGCTTTCCTGTGTACTTCTTGCGCGAAAATTAACATCAGAACTCAGATAATAAGTGTTACATAACATTCACAAGTCGCTTCTTTGGTCCAAATGTTTCAGAAAATTAATATTAAAATCTTCACAGACTATCTTTTTTATTATTTCCTCTGTAAGATGGCATAATAAAGATGCATATTTTGGTAAGAATAATTGGCAAGTTCCCAGAGGGGACTATATACTGCAGTGATTATAAATGTCTTTTCCAGTAGATGCAGATAATGCAAGCAGAGATATTGTGATACAACAGACTGTGTTTACGTGTTGTAAAAAGAGGGTTTGGTTGTGATTGACATTTGAATGGCTCACGCACCATGTCATAGAGGCTGGCCAGTTTGGGCTGGACTTTTGTGTGTGTGTGTGTGTGTTTGTGTGTGTGTGTGTGTGTGTATGTGTGTGTGTGTGTGTGTGTGTGTGTGTGTGTGTGTGTGTGTGTGTGTTGGCTGCTTCGCTGGAGTAGTATCTGTCTGCTAACATGTGTTGGCCCCATTTCCACACTGAACACTGTTTGTCAGACTCGGTATTGCATTTCTTTTAAAGTTGGAAATATACAGATGTGACGTCAGGTAAGCCATTTAGTGCACAATCGTATCAAACTGTTGTTTGCGTTTACGATCATACAAAGCGAATGGTTAACTACGCAATGAAGGATGAAACGTCATATGAAATAGGGAAGCACCACAGTTCTGCCAGTGTGCAGATATTATTTGTAATCAGAATGAGATTTTCACTCTGCAGTGGAGTGTGCGCTGATATGAAACTTCCTGGCAGATTAAAACTGGCTAAGCCATGTCTCCGCAATATCCTTTCTTTCAGGAGTGCTAGTTCTGCAAGGTTCACAGGAGAGCTTCTGTAAATTTTGAAAGGTAGGAGACAAGGTACTGGCAGAAGTAAAGCTGTGGGGACGGCATGTGAGTCGTGCTTGGGTAGCTCAGGTGGTAGAGTACTTGCCCGCGAAAGGCAAAGGTCCCGTGTTCGAGTCTCGGTCCAGCACACAGTTTTAATCTTCCAGGAAGTTTCATTATTTGTAATAATCATATATAAAAAGATACAGAATCAAGAAGTTTTCTTGTAAGTGCCAGTCATCAAAACTATAATAATTTCTTTACTAATTAATGTACAGTGAAGATTGGAAAATCAGTTTGTAAATTATGGCAAGGTGCATTTACATTTATAATAGTATAGTTAATTCACAAGTTAGACACTTTTAATTCGACTTTAATTGAAAATTGATATAAAATGTACTGCAAAATAAATACACACCCACCAAGACTGTATGTATTGGCAGAAGTGATAACACACAATCTAAAATCATTAGTTCTTAAGATTTATAATTTTTATTGCATATTTCTTTTGTTCATTTATAATTTTGCTAGTTTCGTCCGTAACTAATGAAGTGTTAAAGATATGTAAATTTTGAGAAGTGCAACAAAAAGAGCAGCAAAAATCCCTCAAGGAAGTGGTGCCAAATTATTAGCTGTATTAAAATTTATTCACACAAAGTGAAAGATCTCTATTTGAGCATTGCAACAAGGTTTGCAATTATTAAACTTTAATTATGTACAACTTAATATAATATTTCATTTTAGGTTGAAATTTCAATGTGCAGTTAATGGCACAGTCAAATCATCTATAAGTACTCTGTATCAAAAGATGACATCATGTAAGTGAGGCTGGTGAAACTGCAAACCTCATTAAGTAACAGATACAGAAATTTCGTGAAGTGGATGGGCAGTGGCTGATAAGAGCGAGGGTCGTAATGTTGTGTACAGAGTCCAATATGACCTCATGGAACAGGTCCCATGCTGGTTGAAGAGTGTTATGTGTGAGCTAGTTGAAGCAACATCTAGATCAGGCTAAGTGATGATTCCAGGTGTGCCTGACCATCTGAAATTCTGATTCTTGTGTAGTTTGCATTTTGGACTCCGTTTCGGAAGAATGAAGTTAGACTTCCTGTGAGGGTCTCCGATGACCTTTACCACTTAGAATTTAGTGTTGTTTTTTGGTTTGACTCTAATTAGGTATGAGTTAGTCTGTGATTTATTCTCCTTTAATGATTTGTGGTGAACATAGTTAACGTTCCCTAGCAGTTTTAGCGAGTTTATTTGCCATTATATTGGTTGCTCAAGTCGCTTTTACCCACTTATTGAAATAGCTGCTTTCGCCATTCTTTAAGCTTATGTGAACATTTTGAAGACAACGAAGTTTTATTAGTGAAAATTGAAACATTATAGTTACAGGTCGTCATTTCAGGAAATTTTCACCTGGATAATGCATAGTGATTAATGTCTAGCTGGGCAATAGCATCTGTAGCAATTTCATTTCGTTATTTCAATTACTAATGCTCACAGGATAGGGAAGCTGAATTTATGACCCCAGGGAAGAAAGAATGATAACCATCATATTTAATTTACAGCTCAACATATTTTTCTCCATAACCTCACAACGATCATCGTTAAGAAAATCACAGTCATTGCTGAATGTGTGGACAAGAATAAATAACAACACAAAATTACCAATTCATTCAGAAATTTCATTATCAGAACTCCAGCAACCGCGGTCTAGAAAATGATCATGGCGCACTGCAATCAGCTTGCAGGACAGTAACTTCAGCTTGCAGGAAGCTAGGAACCATCAATGACAGGAGCATCTTCCATAAAGCATCATCAACTAATCAAACCTCCCTGAGAGTGACCAGCAGTTTTTCATCCACCCTGACGACACTGGTGCATACTGAATCAGATCAGAGATGACCGGGTTAAATGTGGAGCATTGCTGCACCTATGTGGATGGAAGTCCTCCTCTGAATGTGACTGTGGTGAATAGCAACAAACAGTACGTAACATAACATTTGAATTTTTTCTTCAGATCACTGAACGGAACAGTGGAAGACTCCAAATTGTCTGCAGGAGCTTTTGATTAGATTTCCAACCTGGACATGGAGCTATGAACCAATTACGAAATTCAGAGTGTGTATATCTTTATAGAAATGTACATATTTGTTGTACATAGTTATCTATATTTTCTGTCATCATACGATAAATGCAGTAAATAAATTACCGGAAATGGAAAAAGGTTACACCAGCAGACGACCAGGTGATATCAAAATGCCTGTGGGATGTGTCGATTAAAATGTTATCTTTATGCTAGACTGTTTTCAGTATAGAAGAAAGACTTCCTACAGACAAGGATTGGTATAAGTACATGATGACTGTTGGCTGTGTCTAACATTACTGGAACTTTTCAACTGGAGACTACTACACAACATGCCCAGAGAACCTGCACATGCAGCTTATCACCCTCTTTCAGACTTTTAGGAAGGTCGAATTATTCACATGAGAGAATCATGCCAACAGATCGCACACAGATGTCCATTGTCCAGTGAGTGCAGAACGAGTGGTAACAAGATGGACTCAGTAGAACATTCTACATCTACAGCCACATCAACAAATGAAGGGTGTGCTGTAGTTCTCATCCTCACGATCTCCCGGGAGTGACACATGGGAGGTTATAGCCTATTACTAGAGTCATTGATTAAAGATGGTTCTTGAAACTTTGTAAGTAGGCTTTCTCGAAATAGTTTAGTAACAAAGAGACAGAGGGGCTGGCCAGTACTTACCTCAGCTCAGTACAGCCGATAGAAACACAAAAACAACCGAAAATTTAAGTTACTAGCTTTCGGAATAAATGTTCCTTCATCGGGGAGGAGAGAGGGGAAAGAAGGGAAGAAGGGAAAGTGGATTTAGTTACTCACAACCCAGGTTATGAAGCAACAGGGAAAGGACAACAGGGAGGGTAGCAAGGATGGAGGCATGGTTGTGTTTCTATCGGCTGCACTGAGCTGAGGTAAGTACTGGCCAGCCCCTCTGTCTCTTTGTTAGTAATTGTTTCACATCTTTATATGAGATTTTCCATTAATTAGTTCGAAATAGTTTAGGTCTGTCTTCAAGGGTCTGCTAGTTCAATTTCTTCAACATCTCTCTGATACTCTCCCACATATCAGACAAACCTGTATCCATTTGTGGTGCCCTTTTCTGTTTACATTCAGTGTCCTCTGGTAGTCCTATTTGGCACTGGTTCTACACACTAGGGCAGTATTATAGGTTGCGTCAAATGAGTGATTTGTGTGTAGTCTTCTTTGTAAACCGCTTGCATTTCTACTGTATTCAACCAACAAACTGAAGTTTACCATCTGCTTAACCCAAAAATGAGCCTATTTGGTCACCCCATTTCATACCCGTACAAAGTGCTACATCCAGGTAACTGATTCCAACCGTGACTCATTGTTATTAAGGTATATGACACTATATTTTTGCGTTTTGTGAAGTGCACAATTTTACATTTCTGAATGTTTAAAGTACATTGCCAGTCTTCACAACACTTTGAAATCTTATCAAAATCTGACTAAATATTCATGCATGTTCTTTCAGGTAGTATTTCATTATTGATAACTGCACCAACTGCAAAAAGTCTTAGGTTACTATTCTATTAATGTTGTCCACAATGCGATTAATAAACAGCATGGGTCTCAACACACTATCCTGGGGCACAATACTGTGGCAAGAAGAATAAAACGGGTCATTCCAAAAAACTACATCATGAGGATATCACTGGACTGTTCGACTACCTCTGACTTACAGAGAAATGACAACAGCTGAAATCTAGGCAGAGGTTGCAAGCAGTGTGTCAATATGAACCGCCAGAGCAGACTACTGCAAGCTGGGTTGGAACCTGGAGTTGCATTGTGTTAATTTGGTCTCTGAGTGACATTCTGTGGTGTTCAGAAATGAGTCTTGCTTCTGTTTGTAGTGGTCAGTTCGACGCTCAAGTCTCGGTAAATGACCTGATGGAAGGTCATGGGAAGCAGCAGCTCTTGAGGCACATAACTCTCCAACTCCTGAATTCATGTTGTGGGGAACTATTGTAGATGACAACAGGACATACTTGTTGATTATTGGATGGAGACTGAATGCTCATTAGTATGTGCACCCTACTGTCATGCCCTTCATGACCAGGATACCAAAATCCATAGTCCAGCAGTATAATCTACGACCAGACACTTTATTTTTATTTTACACCACAAATGCTTTGAGTAATGTGCCGTTCATTGGCCAGCCTGCGTAGTTCTCAGATATGTAATCAATAGAGCCTGTCTGGGACGCCATGAGAAGATGTTTAGTTTCACACAAATCTCCACCTGGCTGTCTCCATAAACTTACACAGCATTTCAGTCCACGGAGATTGCTGGGTGGAGGTTTGTGAGAAAGTAAACATGCATGACAAGAAATCTCGCAATATAACATTCAGAATTTCTATGCTTCTATGTTATGACCAATACAAGAGTATTCGTTCCTATGGAGGCCACACCTCATACTGATGCTGACGATGGATATCAGTTCCAAAGAGAATGAAACTTCAATTATTAAATACCCACTATGGGACACACCACACATCTCCGCAAAGTTTGCTACATATCGGATTGGTGCTTTATGGTGTAACACTTTCCATTTCTGCCTATGTATGAACAATGCCAGTGGGATAAAGATATGAAACTTGCTCTTTTAGAATGTGAATCTCATCATAACCATTCCACCAGCTCACTCTGTGTCAGTGCTGCTTCAGGGTAGCATATCATCTTCATGCTCTGGGTTTGAGCGTCTCCTTCATTTTATTTCCATATCTATCCCCAACAACATACAGCACTGCATTGCAATCCCTCACAATGCCATCGACATCGTATGACACAACATCTGAAACACCACCAAAAAGACTTGAAGAGGCAATTTGAAACCAATATCGTTAAGTACATACAGCTTGCAATATATTTGAAAAATAACGTTTTCAAAGCGATCAGTTATTTAGATTTCTTGAGGGACACTACCCTCTTGCTTAAAGAAGTCTCGAATTTCATTATCTCTGCACGTGAAACAGTAGTACAATAATTACCCCCCACGTCCGGGTGCCTGGGTTCTATTCCCGGCGGGGTCAGGGATTTTCTCTGCCTCATGATGGCTGGGTGTTTGTGTGATGTCCTTAGGTTAGTTAGGTTTAAGTAGTTCTAAGTTCTAGGGGCTGATGACCACAGATGTTAAGTCCCATAGTGCTCAGAGCCATTTTTTTTATAATTACCCCTAGAAGCACCACTGTAAGAATAAATGGCAGTCATCTGAGTTGTCATCACCTGTTGATTATCCAAGGTTCCTTAAGAGGGGATGTAACGGAAATTGTAAACATTTATTTAAGAAATTGTTAAGCCATATTTATTAATGTACAAATCAAAAGTTTTGCATCTGTAGCAAAAGAGTTGCGTTTTAACAGAGAAATGTAATAAAATATGCAGGATTAATATTTTGCCAGAAATTTGAATTTTTAATTTTTTTATTGTCTTTTTTATAAAAAGCCACAAATCAAATTCTAATCATGCAATTACTCTGAAAATTTTATTATAGTGTCCTGAGTTGGTTATAAGACCACTGAACTACAGTTATTAATTTGTGGGTCAAATTGTATCATTAACAGAGTTTTTAATTTTGTACATCCAAAATTAACTTTTTTCTATACACAATCATCTAAATATCAAAATGTAATTGCAAGATCTCATATTTTTAATTCCAAGGAGACAGCAACACGTTGCAAACAGTTCCTTGGAAATTTCATTGCATTAGCGCATATACTTTTTGAGAAAAGACTTCTAATAACGTAAAAAATGTAAAACAGAGAAAATAAGGTGCAAAGATTTTCTTCTCATACTTATAAATCTAATAAGCTTACCTCAATTTTAAAATCATCCATACTGATACTCCTCATCCTCCAAATTTTTCTTCTATCCTCTTTGAATATGCCTGGCCTGTATTTGCAGGTAAGACATTGGTCTGTTGGCTTTTTTGACCCTGCTCTCGTCGATGGTGTAAAGTGATTTTGTTGTAAACACACAAGGATCTATACCAACTCTCTTCAGAACTTCAATTCTGCCATTATTTCCGTTCTTGTAACATGAAATTGCTTCATAGACACCTATTTTGAGTAATTCAAGTCCACAGAATGTCCTTTATGAGCATCTAATCCAAATGAAATTGTTGAGGCTTTCAGTTGCATTTTGTGTCTTTCTGTGAAGACACTTTATCAATAAATCAGGGTTTGCAAGAAACCTGGGCGTGGGCTTAATTTCTTTCATTAAAGGTTGTGGTAATAGGTGTCTCATTTCAGTTGGTGAACTTACATCAATCGTCTTTCAGACACATATTGTGCATTGATGTTTGATCGGTGGATAGTTTGTGAAAAAAATACCCATACAGCACGCCTCATTATCTCTAAATTATATGTGTTTTCCCTGATAGCTCTCCTATAAAATAACACAAGAGAATCAATTTCTTTCAGAATAAGCTTGCCTTTTCCTCCTAGTGGTTTTCCATCCTCAAGTACTTCACCTTTCTCTTATCTCGGCAAGCGCCGAAACATACCAACAAGTCCCTTTTGGATGTGGCCAACACATTCCAACTTTTCTATTGTTGTACTGCACAGATTTTTATCTGTTACAGCTTCGAAAGAAGAGGAGTCCCCATCACCAAGGTATTTAGTGTATCTAACACCATACTGGTCCTCAGAGCTGGAAAATATTCTCACAACTGCAGCAGCCTCCATGCTCCCACTTGAGCCACTACAATTTTTAGCATGCTACTGCATGTTTTTTTGCCACAGTTTTTCACTGTCTTCATCGTTGGACATTTTCCTTGTTGCACACTGCTAGCGGTATTTAGACATATGCTAGCAGTTCAAAAATGGCTCTGAGCACTATGGGACTTAACTGTATGCTAGCAGTATTTAGACATAATTTCTACATCTAGAACTTTACCTGACTCAGTACCAGTAACACACGCAACTCCACACAGATGTGTGACCCCTTTTCATACAGGTCCCATTTACAGAAAAACACAGGTCAGTAACATTGGTAGGAGATTCACTGTCATGAATATCTACCCCAGGATCTATTTCTTTTTGTTTATTTACACAAATTCCTCCACTGCTTTCTTCATAGAAACTTTTGTCAGTATCGCTTACAGCATCAGACATTTCTTTATTTATTTTTTCAAACCTTGTATAAGCTGGAGGCATGTTCAGAAAACCACACAATAAATTACCTCCTTCCCTGCCCTGTCGAAGACATCTCAGAGCATATGCTAACCTAAAATTGGTTCTATAGGTACAAGTGCCAGTTTTTTTATTGGAGGAAAATGAAAATTCAAAGCCACACGAATTACGAATTAATTTAAAATCGCAAGCTATCCCGACTCTTTTTTATTCAACAAGAGTCATGCATTCCGTATTTTTACAGCTATCACATGAACATGAAAACTTTATAGCCTGACAGAGAAGCTCTAACTCAATAAGTCTGAAGCCAGTAGAATCCATATCAACATTATTCATGCACATGCATAATTGTACTGTCCAACGTTCTGATGCTGAAGCTGAGAGCTTATGTTCTTCCTTTCGAGCAGCTTCCTCTTTTTTGTTGGTAAGCCGATTTCCATGAAACCTCCGTTACCTAAACACAGTTTCTCCACCACCAACTATGCATAAATCTTGACTTTCACTGAAAGGTTTGTGAATTCATCCTACCACCTACTAATATGTGTTAGTATTGTGAAAACGCAAAGAAACTACATGCCAGAAAGTTTTCGTGCAAAGATATTGATGTCGTCCAGAGATGTAGATATCAACCAAAGATATCGAAAGAAAATGGCCTTTACACTGACAAAAATTTCCGCTGAAGCAAGAAGTTTCCCTAATGTCGGGAAAGGAGGGAGTGGCTGCCAGTGCAGAGTGAATCAGTTTAACAATTTAAAGGCATTTCTAAAGCTGCTATCACGATAAAATTCACACACAACATAGTATAAACTATGTAGATCAAGAAAACAATATTTTTGAAAATTCCATTTTTTGGACCAAAATCCATTACATCCCCCTTAAGGGCCACAAAAACATCCCTGGCATACTACACCCCTAATCTTGTCTGTGGACTACTGAATCCATCGTGTAAGAGTAAAAGCTGTGCACTGTTAGCAGAAATGATCGTTGGAAGTAACACATAAAGAGTCTCGGTGGCGATTCACCAAATGTAAGAAGAGGAGTCTCGCCGACACAAGTGTCTCATACAAGTGACAAGGTTTGCACAGCAGCTTGCTGAGAACCTGAACAACCAGCACCCGTCAGTGAGTGTATCTTTCCAACTTGGACCCCAAGTTCCACTTTCGCTGTAAGGACGATTTGTCACTCTGCTTTCCATAGTTCCAGTTTGGCTATATTTGGCAGCTTTAATGCTGGCCAGTGGCTGAAAGTGCTCCTCTTCAGATGCTCTGAGTCTTATATGGAGCAAATTTTCTGGGCTGTTTCTGAGTTGGTGGGCAGAGCCGACAATAGGTAAGAGCAGACTTTAAAAAAACTCCATCGGAACAGGCCTTGGAAGGCCCAATGTACCGACCGGCCGCCGTGTCATCCTCAGCCCACAGGCGTCACTGAATGCGGATATGGAAGGGCATGTGGTCAGCACACTGCTCACCCGGTTGTATGCCAGTTTACGAGACCAGAGCTGCTACTTCTCAATCAAGCAGCTCCTCAGTTTGCCTCACAAAGGCTGAGTGCACCCCACTTCCCAACAGCACTCAGCGGACTGGATGGTCACCCATACAAGTGCTAGCCCAACCCAACAGCCCTTAACTTCGGTGATCTGACGGGAACTGGTATTGCCACTGCGGCAAGGCCGTTGGCAAGAGCAGACTTTACTAACGAAAACTAATTTACCACCAGCTAACAAAGGACTCTTTTTCTCTGTGGGCTATTTAACCTGTAGTCACAGTCTGGGATGGCCTAAGTCACTCTCAGTGTTTGGTATGAAGCTTTTCCCAGTGCAGCCTGGATGAACTAAGATAAAGAGGAATATCCTTTTGATCTGAATAAGTTATGGTGCAATCTTAGTGAAGATCTGCAGCTGAACAATCTTCAGCTTGGATAAAGTTTTCCTCTTCCAACAGCTGCTTTACTTATTCTTTCTTTTAAAACAATATTTTTTAAGTATGTAGTTTAATTCTTAATTTTACTTTGAAGCATTAGTCGGCAGATCTGACATATAATTTTTGACAGAAATTGGTATATTCTATGTGGTGCACTTGCAAATGAAGTTGTGTACCGTATCAGACAAAAAAATGAAGCATCCAGAAGGAGAGGAGGAAACGAAATGAAACTTCATAGGTTGAGGAGGTATGTGACATTAGTTCAATGGTTACAGTAGAGTCAAATTTACAAAGAACATACTGCTTGTTAGTTTGACATTGCATCTCCCTCTGTCCTGAGTGCATCCACTGTTTCTTTTAGGTAGAGTGTCTTAAAGCCATTGTACCCTTTCTTGAGGCAAACCGGTCCACAGTTGTTGTAACTGGTCCTTGAGATCCTGAATACTGGAACTGGGACGGAATTGGTGTCTGAGCTGGTCCCACATATGCCCTGTTGCTGACAGATCTGCTGACCTTGTTGGCAGCAAGAGTATCTCAACATCATGCAGACAGTTCACAGAGACCTGTGTCATGCATGGGTGACCAGCGTCCTGTTGAAAGATAGCACCACAATACTGTTTCATTAGGGGTAACAAGTAGTCCAGTAGTAGGAATTTGAGGACAAAGGGCCTACTGTTCTTCTTAGGCAAACAAACCAGCTAATTTATGACTCTGATGTGAACATTCCATTTGATTATGCTCTTAAGTTATGTTATTGCAATTATGATCCTAATGTACATGAAATGGGTACATATGCACTTAGTTATGTTTATGCAAGTGTAATTTGTGACTAGATGATTTAACCTACTCTTAAATATCACAATTTATGACCCAAAGTAGCTTCCTCAGGATCCACTCAATCCTCTAGTCCAGCTAATGTGGAAGTTACTCCATTGGTTGGATTTGACCCCCACCACCTGTGCTATGACCACTATTGGGATTATTGTAGTAATTATTGTCAGATGGTCTCATCACTCATGCTCTGTACATCAGCTGATCACCATAAATGATCAGCATCAGAGATCAGCCATAGCCTCCAGCCAGAATAAAAAGAGTGCTCTTTATTATTGTAATGCACTATGTGTGTTTTCATTTATTATTATTTCTTCTGCAGTGCAGCAGCCCCCAATGATGCAGTAGAGCAGCAACTGTTTACACCTGCAAATCAGCAACAGCAGCACACTGACAGTATATCGGAGCAGGATACCCAAGAACTCTTCTTTCTGGACTTCTAGTTCCCACTATCACTATCATCCACACTATTTGTTGGGTGGTTACTGTGACATACCTTGCCCATTAAATTGATGTAATTCTCTGTAATGCATATCTGAATGTGGGTGAGAGTAAACATATGGCCATGGGCATGCCCTCTAATGATGAATTCAGCATAGTGGTAATGTTTGAAAATCCTAAAGCAATGCTTTCATACTATCAATGGTACATATTACATCAGAATTCTGCAGAAATGACTGCAATGTGCACACTCAATCAACTTCAGTGTTACTAGGCTGCCATACAAAACGTACTGGAAACTAACTAAGAACAATTAAAATATACAACTTTCAAAAACTTGACGTGTTCCAGCTCTGCCACTGAGTGTACTGTGAATGATCATGTTGGGTGGTGGGAGTATGTGTATGGATTTTTTGGAATAGTATGGTAAGTGCTTACAAAATTCTCCCATCAGAACACTTCAGAGGAAATTTTCACTACTAACTTCGATGTGTTGTGCCTCTGCTGCATCGGGAACTTCAATACCTTATGTTGCTGTGGAAATACATGCATATTTGTATTTATCTGTATACCCTACATTTTTAGTTGAAATGGAAAAAGAAAGTAAATGTATGTTTATCTTTCTGAACTGTGTTTCATTTCAACTACAATATTGTATTGTATAGACCAACCACAGTAGGTAAAGATGCACAATTGTTGCAGTTAAGTCAGTAAGGTAGTTGAGTCATAAACAGAGGCCCAAACAAAATAGAGTGGTCCTAGTAGTATCATACCCCAAACTGAATAAACTAATATAAGGGTGCATTTTTGTTTTAAGAAATGAAAAAAAAATATGGAGAGGCACACTAGGGTAGCCCTTGCTGTTGCACAAAGCCACTGTGCCACGGTGACTTTGCCTAATGAGCAGGAGACCCAGGTTTTAATGCTAGCTTTGGTACAAATTTTCGTTTGTCACTTCAGTCAGCATACACACATCATAAAAACATTATGATTCATTTCAGAAAAAAAAATTATTTGTTCCTTCCACAACCCTCACAGTACAGTTTAATAGCATGAAGTCCTTCAACTTGATAGTCTCTGTACAACTGAAATTGTTTATTATGGTAGTCATATATAGGAAAAAATGCATCACTATATAACACTGGAGGTAGCTTGTGAAATCTGTGTCAAATGTTATACAAAAAGGCACGAGCTGCTTATGATAGAAATAGCTATCAGATGTGTCCAGACTATACCACGCTATCATTAGTTTTTTTTATAAATTTCAAGTAGAAACTTAACATTGATTTTTGGATGTAACAAACATTAACACTCTTATTCTCATTGAACTCATAGTCTTTCAGTTGCAACATCATGACATATTTGCGAATAATTTGTTCAAGAATATTTAAGATATCTTGGCTTAGTAGATTTCTTGAAAACACCAGTGTACTATAGTCATCATTTTCCTTATGCAGTGACTTAATGGATGAGTTCAAAGTACTGAACAATGCTTCATTGTTCAGAACTAGCACTATACATTCATTAACATCATGTAAATTAACAAGCAATATTATCACTCTGCATTTAATACACTTACCGTTGTGAGTTGTAAACTTAATCACTTTTTTTCAAACAGTGTTTACGTGAGCGAAAGCAATGAATTGAAGCTAGAGCTCAGTGAGCGCTTCTTTTATACCTGAATGCAAACATGATAAACATTGACGTTTTCATGTTTTAAATCTGCATACACTGCTGTGAATGTAATATAGTAACATCAGCTGAAAAGCATTCTCCGTGTGCATAAGAACTCTCAAAGGGTAAATGAAACATGTAGCCCAACATCTCTCTTCCTCCTCCACCATAATGCAGCCTACAAGTAGTGATGACGATGGAGGTAAAATGTGGTCAAAAATACATGTGTAACTAACATACTTTTTTGTTTCATGCAGGTGAGGCAAAGCCAATGTGGGGACCTGACAAAAAATAGTGCTATTTAATTCAATGTGAAGTTTAAAGAGCACCTATAGAAAATGCATCAGTATGGGAATGACATTAGATAACGAGTTCCTACACAATGGTGCTTTGGAAGATCCCTGATATAGTGATCCAAAAAGTCATATTATCCCTAGATGAGTGGATCTGTCTATGTGATAGATTAGTGCAAATTGCTGTCATGTTCCACACAAGTTTTCCATCTCCCTCGTGATCCTAGATGATCATAAAATTTCCACATGAGAATTCCCATGAATGGTTAAACTTCTTAATGGGGTAAAGCGCAGACATCTGTAGGAGCAAACATTTAAAAACTGAAGACATGTCAGTTATGCAATCCAACATGCCCTAGACGAGCAGCTAAGCTAGCAGAAACAAGTGTACCGATTCTGTAAGAAAATATGGGTGAGTTTGATGGAGTTAGCATGGGAGTTTCTTCATCCACCAGAAGAAATCATCGCCTAATACAGTGATACATACTGTGCACCAGTATGTGGAAATATGTATGAAGTGGCTATGTTTGGTGTGGGGTCTGAACTATGTTATTGTTTAGAGATATACACATATCGAAGTACATCTAAGAACTTACAAATAAAATAAAAGTGTGAGAGCCATATGTATGTGTTTTCTCTATAAAATTTCTTGCATGCTTATGTAAACATATAATCATCATCATGGCCAAATGGATGAAACATCCTTGTCACAAGGACTTTGTAGTAACTAATAGGTCATGTAGTCCATCAGAAGATGAAGAAGAATGATGTACCAAGTCTTCCAATTGATATACAGGTGATATCCATCAGACTGTGACAATATAAATGTTATTTTGCCATTCTAATGCACCATTTGGGGTTCAGTTAGAGCCATGTGTACCTATTTTCAAAAACATTGTTTCAGACAAAATACCAACTAGTACAGGAAGTACCGTATGGAAATGATGGTGTAATATACACAATATTCAGCAAAAGCAGTGATACCCCACTACCAGAAAGAGTAAAGCCGAACACTGCATTTATATTTTTCAGTTTTGGTCATCATGAGGGCTGAAGTCTTCTATTCGAGTCAAACATATCCCAGGATTCTGAAGCAGTTGGTAAGGGCTAACATAGACTTTATTGTTGATTTCAAAGTGGACAATATGAATTTAAAACACATTTATCAAGCACCTCTAGGCACTGACATGACATTAAATGAATGTGTAACCATATGTAGGGATTTCTGGAATCACACACAGCGTGGACTTCTTGTTATTGATTAAACAAGGAAATTGAATGACTGGTGCTATAGATGAAACTTCCAGGAGTTTCTTTTTAAAAAATACTATATGAGTATGTAACAGTATCCATATATTTTGTACTATGGAGAGATCCATCTCCATTCATACTCTCGTTCCAAGAGAGTAACGCATAGGACAAACATCCATTTATAACATTGATACAAAAATTGAACCACTCACTAGAACTTGCAGTACAAAACTCACAGAATTGGTTGGTATTACCAAGCCAACAGCTATAGAAAGTGAAATGTAAGAGTGTCATTTGGAACAACTTAATGACAGAATCCATTAACCTGAACAACATGTCTAAGTGTCCGCCCCTGGTAGCTGAGTGGTCAGCAGAACGGAATGTCATACCTAAAGGCCCGGGTTCGATTCCTGGTTGGGTCGGAGATGTTCTCTGCTGAGGGACTTTGTGTTGTGTCGTCCTTATCATAATCATTTCATCCCCATCGACACCCAAGTCGCTGAAGTGGCATCAACTCGAAAGACTTGCACCAGGCGAACCGTCTGCCACATGACATTTACATTTCCATATGTTTAAGTAAAACTTGAAGCTGTCAACGAAAGTCTCTATGCAAGATCCATGGGATTGGACAGATTTATCATGGGGATAGCTATGAAAGTTGAGTTCTAAGAATCCCTGATGGAGAACATGAATGAAAGAATTCATAATCATAGGACAGAGATAGGACAGCCAAAATAGGAACAGTCCAACGCTATTAATATTCTGAGAGTATACACGCTGTATGCTATGTTAAAACCTGCTTAGTATGCAACAGGATGTCATCAAAACGCAAAATTATCGAGAAAGGAACACTATTTGGCGGAAAGTAAGTTTGGTAAAATTATGACAGCTGTATTGAGATCACTCACTCTCAGAAACGTTGGAGACTGTTACTGAGAACCTTACACAGCTCTATGCTACCAGTTTCATTAATCATCACAGTGATACAAAGACAGGACATACTGAATCAACCATATATAAGTTAGGGGTAGGGAATTTAAAAGAACACCTGGTTTCGTGGATCTAATATTCTTAAAAGCTGCAGAATTCAACAAGTATATTCTAAAAGAGATAAAAATTTATGCTGAAATATTACATGTGGCTAACATACACAGGAAAGGCAAAATCTCAGATGGAGGAATAAAACGCCCAAACAGTAGTTAATATCAAAATATTATTAAAGCTTTGTTAGCTTGTATACATAACATTGGAAAAGTTATCAACATTCAGCACAAAAAATGATCAATCGCTCTTTGCAGTGTATATATTTTGATGCCTCCAACCAAAGAATAGAACAGTTGTGACTGCTCACAGCATCAGGTGCCGCCAGGAATACTTTTCATGTGAACGAAATCATATTAATTAGTTCAGAGCTTTAAGAAAGACACGTTACTCAATAATTATGGAGACAGTAGTTTGAGAACTCCAAGACGGGCACACAGACACATTATAATTGGAGGTTTGGATGATTTATGTCAGGCACATCTCTTAGATACAAGACAATATTGATGATCAAATAAATGTTTTGAATACATTTTAATGGTCATTTGTATCTACTCAAAATTTTCTTGGGCCCTATCTGTAAAAGTAAAGATTGGGAAGGATGTAGCATGGCTGTATGAACAATTGTTGCAGATGAGCCAATGTCCCATAAACCACCAATCCCTGTGTGGTGGCGAGTTTTATAATATTCATTTCAAGATGATGTATAATTCACCATTACTCAACTTTCTCCCAGTTGGAGGCAGGTATTGTGGAATGTTTGAACAGAATGATAGAAACATGTACATGGATGTATTTTAATCTTCACGAGTCATACAAATGGATGGATATTCTTACACAAATAATTGGACAATATAAATGGATCATATACAGAACAATAAAAATGAATGATCCACACAAGCAAAAATTTAATGTGGGCGATTCAGAACATATCCCAAAATACAAACTGCAATTGAGAAATCTTACACATGGTTCAACAGCTGGATGGATACCAAGAACATGGTATCTAACAATACTTAACAAGGTGTGTCAACCCCCCCCCCCCAACTATGCAGTATCATGACATGTATTGTAGGATGCACATCATACATCGTAATAGAAGTATTTTCGACATGCTACTGGTAGAATGTCCGCTGTGATAGCTGAGTGGTCAGTGTGACAGTTGCCGTCCTACTGGCCTGGGTTCGATTCCCGTCTGGGTGGGGGATTTTCTCCTCTAAGGGATTGGGTCTTGTGTTGTCTTCATCATCATTTCATTCCCATATGGCGCGCAGGTAGCCCAATGTGGGATCGAATGTAATAAGACCTGCACTGAGACTGCCAGACTTGCCCTGTAAGGGGCCTCCCGGCCAATGACGCTAGACGCTCATTTCCACTGGTAGAATTACACATTCCCTCATGTAACTATTGTAGGCTGTGAACAAAGCTGGAAAAGTGGCGCGCATACGGCAATAAGGGTGTTATCAGCTGGCCTAGGTTTGCAAGGAGTTTACTATCACATATGATGAAAAAGAAAGTTTGGCAGTACGTGACGTTGCAGGTAGGATTTTAGCTGATAAAGACAAGTGTATACGTGGAGGAAGGGACTTTGGGATAGGGCAGTATATTGTGGCATTTGCAGATCATAAAGCAATGTGCACTAAACTTAAACTGGATGCTGGAATAAATTTCCAAGAAGCTATAAGTGCCACTCGTGGACTATTTAAGAAGTAGAATAAAACCCAAGTATGTCTGCTGGCAGTTAAAAGTGTTCTGAAGCAGACTGCAGTAAGAACAAGAAGAAGACAGGTACCTAAGGCATCAGATGGAATTTTCACTTCCCAATTCTAGCATTTGAGAGACATTCAACTATTGGATCCTTACCTGTAGGAGCATCATCCACAGCCCAAACAGTGAAAAATGCACAAACTGTTCAAGAACACACCGAAAAGTTGCAAAAACTCAATACAATGATGAAACTTGTCGTTCTGGAGAGAGTACTATATATAAAGTCTCCCAGGAAAGGGCTTGGACTGTTTATAAAGTAAAAAGGCTCCCAGTTACACTCCTGAAAATTGAAATAAGAACACCGTGAATTCATTGTCCCGGGAATGGGAAACTTTATTGACACATTCCTGGGGTCAGATACATCACATGATCACACTGACAGAACCACAGGCACATAGACACAGGCAACACAGCATGCACAATGTCGGCACTAGTACAGTGTATATCCACATTTCGCAGCAATGCAGGCTGCTATTCTCCCATGGAGACGATCGTTGAGATTCTGGATGTAGTCCTGTGGAACAGCTTGCCATGCCATTTCCACCTGGCGCCTCAGTTGGACCAGCGTTCGTGCTGGACGTGCAGACCGCGTGAGACGACGCTTCATCCAGTCCCAAACATGCTCAATGGGGGACAGATCCGGAGATCTTGCTGGCCAGGGTAGTTTACTTACACCTTCTAGAGCACGTTGGGTGGCACGGGATACATGCGGACGTGCATTGTCCTGTTGGAACAGCAAGTTCCCTTGCCGGTCTAGGAATGGTAGAATGATGGGTTCGATGACGGTTTGGATGTACCGTGCACTATTCAGTGTCCCCTCGACGATGACCAGAGGTGTATGGCCAGTGTAGGAGATCGCTCCCCACACCATGATGCCGGGTGTTGGCCCTGTGTGCCTCGGTCGTATGCAGTCCTGATTGTGGCGCTCACCTGCACGGTGCCAAACACGCATACGACCATCATTGGCACCAAGGCAGAAGCGACTCTCATCGCTGAAGACGACACGTCTCCATTCGTCCCTCCATTCACGCCTGTCGCGACACCACTGGAGGAGGGCTGCACGATGTTGGGGAGTGAGCGGAAGACGGCCTAACGGTGTGCGGGACCGTAGCCCAGCTTCATGGAGACGGTTGCGAATGGTCCTCGCCGATACCCCAGGAGCAACAGTGTCCCTAATTTGCTGGGAAGTGGCGGTGCGGTCCCCTACGGCACTGCGTAGGATCCTACGGTCTTGGCGTGCATCCGCGTGTCGCTCCGGTCCGGTCCCAGGTCGACGGGCACGTGCACCTTCCGCCGACCACCGGCGACAACATCGATGTACTGTGGAGACCTCACGCCCCACGTGTTGAGCAATTCGGCGGTACGTCCACCCGGCCTCCCGCATGCCCACTATACGCCCTCGCTCAAAGTCCGTCAACTGCACATACTGTTCACGTCCACGCTGTCGCGGCATGCTACCAAGGTTAAAGACTGCGATGGAGCTCCGTATGCCACGGCAAACTGGCTGACACTGACGGCGGCGGTGCACAAATGCTGCGCAGCTAGCGCCATTCGACGGCCAACACCGCGGTTCCTGGTGTGTCCGCTGTGCCATGCGTGTGATCATTGCTTGTACAGCCCTCTCGCAGTGTCCGGAGCAAGTATGGTGGGTCTGACACACCGGTGTCAATGTGTTCTTTTTTCCATTTCCAGGAGTGTATAATACCTGAGAGACAACTTACAAACACAGATCAGTTTCAAGGAGTGTTATGTGCAATGCAGTGCCTAGGAGAGTGTGGAAATGTACAGAATATGGGATTGTAAATCTAGATGTTGCAGGGGCATCTGGAACTCACTGGGTTGCATATGTAAAAAAAAGGAAGGCATATAGCTTTGACAGGGACCTCAACAAATTTATGTCCTGGACCCACTGTTTGAACAAATATGTAGATTGTGTGAATCAGTTTATCATTAAGATACAAATCTATTGCAATATTACACTTGGCACAAATTGTGCTATCCATTAGTATATTCACATGTTGTGTCAGCTCATAAAATTTATCAAAATACTTCTTCAAAACTTAACTCTTTGAGAAAGCTGGTGGTTCCTGTTGAACTTTCTCAGCGAAAGTCTATTGTCTCTTTTTAAACGGATTTAAATCGTGAATATCGTATGAACCATGGGGTATTTCCACAACGTTATCACTTCCTAGATGTAGTTTATTCTTCATCTCAGTGACAATAGGAATGCTGTTCTATATTTTCCAACCACCCAATGCTATACTCTATTCCCTCTTGCTTAGATGAATTGGCAGGAAGTAATTCACGGATATAACTGACAATCGCGCTTTGTAAGAGTGTAGGATGTCACTTCTAAACCTCAAGTGATCCATTGAGATAATTTGTGCTTGTTTTTATGCAGTCAGCAGGAGGAATATGAGATAGAAGTGTCTATAGCGATTTTCATCGAATTTTTTACAATACCGAAAATTATTGGTTGCTGGTAAAGTGATAGCACAATTTTTCTAGATGGTAATAGTCTCAAACTGTAGAAAACTCCAACAATGCATCAAGTTTGGAATGAAACTGATTAGAGTCAGCCACACTATTTCCTTTAAGCTGTCATGCTGGTTGAAAGTGTTTTTTGATATGATTAATTGACATTTGATTTTGAACGAGATTTTTTAAAACTAATGATTAATGCACGTTTCGTCATAACAATGCAGAATGTTACAAACCACCACGAAATTCACTTAGTTACCCGGAGGAATGGATTATATCGCCAGACGCAATTTTAAGTGGACCACAGTTTTTAGTCAAGAATTCGTTGCTCTAGAAATGGCTAAGGCTGAGGTAGAGCTCTCAATATCTGTTTATGTCTGTATGTGTATGTTAGACCTATCCAAATTCCACATATACCAGTTTCATTACATGTTTGCATAAACTCGTTTTGCAGATTCAGAGGTACTTAATATGGATACAGACAGCTTTATCTATTCGGTGAAGGTTTGCAATTCATATGAAGAAATAAAGTGCCACCCCAACTCTGTGGCGTAGTGCCAGACATCACTCCTATAGGAATCGAACGATTTCAAGTAGCTTCGTACAGGCAGTGATGAGTCACGGCAACTTCGTGACAAATGTGCTCTTAGATTGCATGCAACCGGTGGTGGCGTGTTTGTCGCTGTTAGTAGCAGTTTATCCTGTATTGAAATAGAAGTGGATAGTTCCTGTGAATTATTATGGGTGGAGGTTACACTCAACAGCCGAGCTAGGTTAATAATTGGCTCCTTTTACCGACCTCCCGACTCAGCAGCATTAGTGGCAGAACAACTGAGAGAAAATCTGGAATACATTTCACATACATTTTCTCAGCATGTTAAAGTCTTAGGTGGCGATTTCAAATTACCAGCTATAGACTGGGACACTCAGATGTTTAGGACGAGTGGTAGGGACAGAGCATCTAGTGACATTATACTGAGTGCACTATCCGAAAATTATCTCGAGAAATTAAACAGAGAACCGACTCGTGGCGATAACATCTTGGACCTACTGATAACAAACAGACGCGAACTTATCGACTCTGTAAGCGCAGAACAGGGTATCAGTGATCATAAGGCCGTTGCAGCTTCCCTGAATATGGAAGTAAATAGGGATATAAAAAAAGGGAGGAAGGTTTGTCTGTTTAGCAAGAGTAATAGAAGGCAGATTTCTGACTACCTAACAGATCAAAACGAAAATTTCTCTTCCGACACTGACAATGTTTAGTGTTTATGGAAAAAGTTCAAGGCAATCGTAAAACGCGTTTTAGACAGGTACGTGCCGAGTAGAACAGTGAGGGACGGGAAAAACACTCCGTGGTTCAACAACAAAGTTAGGAAACTACTGCGAAAGCCAAGAGAGCTTCACTGCAAGTTTAAACGCAGCCAAAACCTCTTAGACAAACAGAAGCTAAACGATGTCAAAGTTATCGTAAGGAGGGCTATGCGTGAAGCGTTCAGTGAATTCGAAAGTAAAATTTATGTACCGACTTGACAGAAAATCCTAGGAAGTTCTGGTCTTACGTTAAACCACTAAGTGGCTTGAAACAGCATATCCTGACACTCCGGGATGATGATGGCATTGAAACAGAGGATGACACGCGTAAACTAAACACCTTTTTCCAAAAATGTTTCACAGAGGAAGACCGCACTGCAGTTCCTTCTCTAAATCCTCGCACAAACGAAAAAATGGCTGACATCGAAATAAGTGCCCAAGGAATAGAAAAGCAACTGGAATCACTCAACAGAGGAAAGTCCACTGGACCTGACGGGATACCAATTCGATTCTACACAGAGTACGCGAAAGAACTTGCCCCTTCTAACAGCCGTGTACCTCAAGTCTCTAGAGGAACGGAAGGTTCCTAATGATTGGAAAAGAGCACAGGTGGTCCCAGTCTTCACGAAGGGTCGTCGAGCAGATGCGCAAAATTATAGACCTATATCTCTGAGGTCGATCTGTTGTAGAATTTTAGAACATGTTTTTTGCTCTCGTATCATGTCGTTTCTGGAAACCGAGAATCTACTCTGTAGGAAACAACGGAAACAACATGGATTCCGGAAACAGCGATCGTGTGAGACCCAACTTGCTTTATTTGCTCATGAGACCCAGAAAATATTAGCTACAGGCTCCCAGGTAGATGCTATTTTCCTTGACTTCTGGAAGGCGTTTGATACAGTTCCGCACTGTCGCCTGATAAAGAAAGTAAGAACCTACGGAATATCAGACCAGCTGTGTGGCTGGATTGAAGAGTTTTTCGCAAATATAACACAGAATGTTGTTCTCAATGGAGAGACGTCTACAGACGTTAAAGTAATCTCTGGCGTGCCACAGGGGAGTGTTATGGGACCATTGCTTTTCACAATATATATAAATGACCTAGTAGATAGTGTCGGAAGTTCCATGCGGTTTTTCGCGGATGATGCTGTAGTATACAGAGAAGTTGCACCATTAGAAAATTGTAGCGAAATGCAGGGAGATCTGCAGCGGATAGGCACTTGGTGCAGGGAGTGGCAACTGACCCTTAACATAGACAAATGTAATGTATTGCGAATACATAGAAAGAAGGATCCTTCATTGTATGATTATATGATAGCGGAACAAACACTGGTAGCAGTTACTTCTGTAAAATATCTGGGAGTATGCGTGTGGAACGATTTGAAGTGGAACGATCATATAAAATTAATTGTTGGTTAGGCGCGTAACAGGTTGAGATTCATTGGGAGAATCCTTAGAAAATGTAGTCCATCAACAAAGAAGGTGGCTTAGAAAACACTCATTCGAACTATACTTGAGTATTGCTCATCAGTTTGGGATCTGTACCAGGTCGGGTTGACGGAGGAGATAGAGAAGATCCAAAGAAGAGCGGCACGTTTCGTCACAGGGTTATTTGGTAACCGTGATAGCGTTACGGAGATGTTTAGCAAACTTATGTGGCAGACTCTGCATCATGGTGTAGCTTGCTGTCCAGGTTTCGAGAGAGTGCGTTTCTGGATGAGGCATCGAATATATTGCTTCCCCCTACTTATTCCTCCCAAAGAGATCACGAATGTAAAATTAGAGAGATTCGAGAGCGCACGGAGGCTTTCCGGCAGTCGTTCTTCCCGCGAACCATACGCGACTGGAACAGGAAAGGGAGGTAATGACAGTGGCACGTAAAGTGCCGTCCGCCACATACCGTTGGGTGGATTGCGGAGTATAAATGTAGATGCAAATGTAGATGTAGAAATCCTAAGCAGTGAAAACAACGCACTGTCGTAAATAAATGTTGTCTTCTCCTAATACCATGTCTTACGTTAATTATTGTTGACTCTCTGCGATTGATTATTAGAGTGAATGAAGGTATTAGTGAGAAGGAATGTGATATGTGAAATCTTGCACGTTTACTAACTTTGAGTAAATCGTATTGTGAGAACTGTAACTATAGAGCTTGAGTGAGTCATGTAGTCAGGCGAAATTTGTAATCCATAACTGGCCAATTTATGATACTGATGAAATGAGAAACATACTGCGGTAATTCAGTTAGGTAAAAAGGGGATTATTTTTCTATTTATTGGTTATCTAAACTTGTTCATTTAATGAATTTATTTGAAAAGATATTATATTTGTGATTGGTTCAATCTAAAGGAAAAAAAGTGGGATTCTGTGGCTTAATATTGAGAAGTGATTGGTTATAATGTACAGGGTGATTATAATTAAAGTTAAACTTTCAAAACGCTGTAGAAATTACACCACTGGTCAGAATGACGTCAAATTGTAACGGAATATTATTGGAGAAGGGGGAAAACGTATGGCAGAATGAAAAAAATAGTGTGAAAATTGATAAATAGATGGCGCTATATGTGTCAGAATACGTAAATGAAAACAAGTGGCATGTGCCGGCCGAGCGGTTCTAGGCGCTTCAGTCGGGAACCGCGCGACCGCTACGGCCGCAGGTTCGAATCCCGCCTCGGGCATGGATGTGTGTGCTGTCCTTAGGTTAGTTAGGTTTAAGTAGTTCTAAGTTCTAGGGGACTGATGACCTCAGAAGTTAAGTCCCATAGTGCTCAGAGCCATTTGAACCTGTCCTGCACACAACCCATTGAAGGTGGTATAAACACACCGGGGACGCGGCTTTTCCTCCTTTCTTGTCTGTGACTGTCTCAATGGAGAATCGCAGACTGCTTGTGAAGCTACATTACAAGAATGATGACTGTGCACACACCGTGCTGCAGAAGTTCCGGACACTAACGGGTTTGGAGAGAGGTGTCTGCCGTGGGTCTCGAGAAAATGATTCGGAAATTCGGAAAGACTGGTTCTTTTGGTGTGCAACCCGGTAGAGGGAGGAAACGCATTGATTCGATGTCTGTGGAAGCAGTGTCCACAGCAATGCAGGAGGAGACGAGTGGCGGTGTGCAAACGTGTAGAGCACGGAGAATTGCCATAACGTTGGACATACCCGTGAGGACAGTGCGTAAAATCCTACGAAACATCCTTCTTTGCTATCCATCCAAAATTATCCATGTGCACGAGTTGCTTCCTATTGACCTGCCAGCAAGAGATACCTTTGCATGAGAATTTCTTGCTTGCATGGAAGTGGACAGTGATTGGCCATGGAAGATTTTGTGGACAGACAAACTCCACTTCCATCTGACAGGATATGTCAACACACAGAGTTGTTGAATATGGGCAATGGAAAATCCACTCGCAAATCAACCAGTACTAATTCATTCTGAGAAGGTCATCGTGTGGTGCGTGTATACGGCATCATTTGTGATAGGGCCATACTTTTTCGAAGAGACAGGTGCTTCCGGTCCAGTTATCTGTACCGTCACTGGTAAGCGTTATGAGTGTCTTTCGCGCAACCACGTCATTCCAGCTCTCCAACAGCGTAGATGTGTAGATGGGATCATTTTTATGCAAGATTGCGCACCTCTGCACGCTGCAAATCCAGTTAGGGAACTGCTGAAGCGCCATTTCGGAAATGACTGAATTATCAGCCGCCATTTCCCTACAGCCTGGCCGTCCCGATCACCTGATCTTAATTCGTGTGACTTCCGGTTGTGGTTCTATCTGGAAGACGTTGTGTTCAGTGTTCCGACTGAAAACTTCTGGCTCCTTGGCGCAGAACAATTTGTACATGGGAACAAGCATGTGACAGCAACAAGTATCCGAGAAAACATCGACATGGACTCGAAGGGAACAAGAGAAACAATCACTTTTTTTTCTGTCGAGGCAGCATTCTACAGCACGTCTATTGAGTGTTACTTCAATAGACATGCAGTGATACGTGCACAATATAACTTTCCAGAGATGTATCGTGTCCACTGTGCACATCCGATCAAGGTTCAGAAATTATACTGTGCCCACATCAGTCCTATATAAAATGATCGTCAGTAATGGAGAGTGTTACCTCAATAGACATGCAGCAGAATACACGCAAGTTGACTACTGTGTTTGACGCTTTTCAGGAAGACAGAGAACCATCTGCCTCTAAACTCACTTGCATCAGCGTTAAAGGACGCCTAGAGTGGGTGGATTGGTCAGTTCAGATGGAGTTGTAACGAGTTGCGATTTAATTGTAGACTGGTGAGGCATTCTAGAGAGAGAGGGGAGGAATTTGCAGCAGGTCATTTGACCATTTTTTTCTGATGTTCCATCAGGATGCATCAGATGTGTGACATGGTCTGCATTCGACCTGTATAGGCCTACAACCGCTAGTTCCGTGTGGATCTTAGAGCAGTGTCTACTTGCCATCGTTAACAGTAAACCTCTCGGCCATCAGAGGACTTCCATGTCACATGTTATGAAACGTGACACGTTCCTCTAGACGAACGAAAATTTATGCGATGCACTCCATTCTCCTGTCGCATCTTAAGTGTAAAATCGATATTTGAGTTTCATAACAAAGTTAGCGATAGGTGTTTGTGAGACACTGCAACCCCCTGTGTTTACATCTGCTTGACAGATGTGCTGTTTACAAAGTTAGTGGCGATATAACTTGTAATTTCACATGTCGGACGCCGCTACTACGCGTTTATCTGTTTGCTTGTAAGAGATATTCTCCGTTACTAACGATCATTTTATATAGGACTGATGTGGCCATAGTATAATTTCTGAGTGGTGATCGGATGTTGACAGTGGACTCTATACATCTCGGGAAAGCTATATTGTGCATGTATCACACTGAGCCACTGTTTAGGAAAGTAGTTTTCTCGTTTTATGGTTCGATACCATAGTTTATCGTAGAGAAACCTGCAAGAAGGATGTATGTCATGCGCTGGAAATATATTTTTTACATTGGAATATTAACGGCGCTGCATTCCACATGACTGATAGGTCGGAAACTCAAGCGATCTAACATTATAGCCTGTTTTTAGTGCGGAACGTTGTAGCATTAGGAGTGCTTGTGTTTGTATTTTCTCTTACCAATCCCTTCCAGGTACTGATCCTAGACTCTAGAAAAATATTTTAGAGTTGACAACATAGTTGATTTATGTAAAATGCTTCGAACTCCATCCGTCTGGAGCTCCATCATGCATAAAAATCACCCGTTTCTTTTTCTTCTTAACAGTCTGCTATTACATCACAGCACCTTCAAATCTGTTACTGTACACCGAAAAGGGGTGCTAACCTCCTCGACATGGGTGCATCTGGAGAAATCTTGTGAACTTGTATGGACGAGGACTTGGCTAGCTGCATTCATTCACGAGATGTGGAATGTAGTGTACTTCTGGGCAGTCGCAGACTAAATCAGTAATGATGCTGCAGTGTGGGTTCGTCAACGACAGTGTGAGGGGTCTTTCAGTCTCTAATTTTACCCTGAGATTATGAGAATGCCCTGTGACCTCCATCAGCATTGTTATAGATCGTAAATTAAGCGCTATGCTCGAGGGGTTAGAAATATGTAGAGCGCTGTCTGGTATATTTGATGTTGTATGCGTTTGACATTTAACAATGAATGGACGTACTACACAGTCATCTATCTACATACGCAATGATACTCGCAAAGTAGAGAGGGAGGCGGTTTAGCTATGATACTGAAAGTGGGAAACATGCTGTCGCAGCATTGTCCAGTGTTGAAATTACTGTAAAATTGCTAAAATTGTTTGCACTATCAACTGTGATGCTTATTATTAGAGTACATTTATGGTGTCTTTTCCACCCCATCAATCCACTGGTACACTGTTGGTTACCACATAATGAATGAGTGACATCGCTTGTTTGAGTTGGAGAAAGAGTTTTGGTGGAGGGACAGCATTTCCTGGGGATGGATAGCACCGAAACAGAGATCGCGTACATGACTGAAATGTGAGGAATCAGTGGAAACGGAAAGCAGAGCCATCAGCTATTCCGTCATTGTGATAGAGGAGTTTAAATGTAGAGGTCGCCAATCACTTTCAGAGGGCAGTTTGGAAACTCTCCACAACGCCGCCAAACTCTTCCAGTTTCCTTATGTTGTAACTGTCTTTTGTTTAAAATCATCCAGAGTGTGTGGCGTGTTATGGTAGCCGGAGTAACAAGATGATTCACACCGTGTGACGTCTATAGGCAATGGATCATAATGTGCTATTGTCGGCTTTGAAATTGACACAGTCCTTGAAGTCAGAAAAACAAAATGTATGGCAGTGTACAAAGCGTGTTACTACAGAAAAAATCAATGTTTCAAACAACGACACAGGGTCACAGGGAGTGTCTCTCGTGACTCACAGTATGGTCTGTGGGGTACGGTCATCCTCCTACAGTATGGGTGATGAAACTTTAAACTGCTCTGTACAGTGGATCAATACCTGTATATTTGATAGGATCATCACATGTGCTTGACGGCATGCTTGCGGTATTTGTTTTCGATATATGGGAGGAAAGAGATGCAGTAAAAATCTTATCGAGTTCTATATCGGATGAAGTTAGTGGAGTTTTTATAGTTCGTAACTTTTCTCTGGTGGATTGAATAGAATAACAATGATAGAATGTTGGGGTGATAGACGTGAATGGGCCCTGAGGGACGTGGATCTATAGTACCTGCTTGTAGTTTGGAGAAGCACCTCAATGCAGTAGTAAAGTCCACATCCTTCGCCCAGTTTCCGTACTGTCTTTTATACTACCTCCTGTTGCAGGAGCAGGCTTCATTTCCGTCGAATGGTCAAAACACAATTCTGTTGCAGTAACTCAGCTTCGCCCTAACTTATATTGAAACGATCACATGCGCAAAGCTGCAGGGATGGTAGCACAGAGTCTGAGTAGGCAGTTGCAGGACGTCTAGGGGCTACCTAAAATGAGGTGGGAATTTTACTGTAGCAGAGAGGTTCGAGAAAGGTGACTCGTTTCGAGATATGAGAGTGCCAGAAATATGATTCACTAGTGGCTGTAATCATTAAAAGACTTCTCCATAGGATCCAACATAGGTATGTGCATGAATGGAGATCCCAGACGGCAGTTCTAGCAGATAGTGTAGCTCTAGAGATCTGAAAAGTTAGTGTAAATTTCTTACGACCTCAATCATCATATAATCTACTGTTTGTGATCCTTCTCAATTAATCATTGCCTATAGCCCAGTGGATACATCACTGACTCTCTGACATTGCATCGAGACAGAGTTTGCTACAAATATTGGAGAAATATCTAGCGACAATGGCGTGTGGAGGTTGCAAATACCGGTTTCATACCACGCTCCTTAGCCGAATCACTTTCAAAATTCGGTCATTTTATTTCGAGGGTGCATTGTTGGGGACGTGTAATCGCACTGTTGGTGTGATAATATACACTCCGGCGATCATCGTCTATACTCAGTGTCACAGTATTTGTCTGTAAAACCATGTCTTTCATAGGTAAAGCCATACGTAGATTTATAAGGCTGGCATAGCTTTTAACATGGATACTTGTGTGCACCTGTAGAACCAAGACCGGCTGTCATGGTAATATGATTGTGTTTCTTTTTTTTTTTTTTAATATATAGCGGTTTGTAAGACGATTACGTCGCTCTTTCTAAGACACGGTTGTAGCATTCGCAAGAAAAACTTATGAGACTTGTCCACCCATTGTTGATTTTAGGTCAATATTACTTTGTATCACCCGCAATCGGTTATTGACGAAGTATTATACTTAGTAGTAGGTGGTGTATGATAGGTTCGCCTTGAGCATCAGGCTTATAAAGTGTGTGTTTGTGTTCCAACATGTGCAAAGGAAATGACTATGTCCAGTTGTAAGGAAGGTATGTATTTGACGTGGAGTACTATGATAGCAAAGGGTAGAGTATTTCAAGTCATAAGAATGGTACCGATATTTCTATCTCCGAAGCCACAGCCGTCAGTAGCGTGTATTTCCGATACTTCGCTCATTGTCGAATGTCGTTCAGCTGAGACCGCAGTCGTGACATTTAGTTGTAAGTACAGGGATAAAATATATATTTGACTGATTACGTAGCATGATTCTGTCTATGTGTGGGCTGCGGTCGGCGTGATTCACGTTTCCCATTAATGGCAGGAGCCGTCCAAATGCAAAGGCCTGTTGGAATGTAGGAATGTAACTGAGTGAACTGTGTCGTTCTCTAGACGGCCGAATAGCGAACTGATACTTAGTATGTATTGGGCAGCTTTTGTGATTGCGTGGAAATTTGAGAAGATTCAATATGGACGTGTATTTCCACTGGACCGTTATTCCCCCCCCCCCCCCCCCCCCCCCCTCCCGCGCCACATGTAAATTGTTTGGTTGACTGGTTCTGCACATTTCGCCCCTTTATTTAGTTGAGGGAATATCGATTGTGGTGTGTGCATCTAGCAGGTGAAACACACATTTGCTGGTTCTCTCGACATGAGAAACACATTAGTTGACTTTCTAAATTATAGGAATGATTTGGAATATGTTACATCACTGACATCAGTATTTGTGAGTGGAAATATCATTTTCCTCTGTTTGTTTCGAGTTCTCACGTAAAGGCCTTCACAGAGGGGATAAGTTTCTAGTTACTCAGTGGTCTAGAGCACACTCCACCTCCCAAAAGTTTGTTGTTTGTAGAGAAATAATTTCCAGTCTATATCGTCGGAAGTATGTTGCGCGAGCGATTGGTAAGGATACTGCTGTGTGCTTGATATCGAGAAGTATGGCGAAAATGGTATAATATTATCGCAAAACATGCAAAAATACATGTGTTCTCGTAATCCCAGAGTCTGTAGGTGGGTGTACAAAAGCAAGCAAGCAGGTCTGGATCAGAAACAGCAGCACGATTGTGCCGAGGGGAAATGAGCCCGAATTTGTAGAACAGTTCTGATAGTGACACCCGTCGGGTGTGGATGACCACTCACCTCACAGGGAAATATCTAGTGCCGCGAGGGCTATATACGGTGCTGTCTGTCTTCGTGGTATATGTAAGAATGATGTAGGAGGGCTGATTTTGCATGGTGCAGTATACGAACTGTATGTTTACTACATCGACACAGTGCATGGTAATATATTGCTGGATTGAAAATCAGTTTCACACTCTAATATTCAAGCTCCTGACCTCAGGGGAGTGCAGTGTAATTGAGTAAGAGGCTTTCCATATTTGACGATATGTAGAGCACTTTGCAAGGTTTAGTTGTTGGTGCAAAATGGCGATCAGTGTAAAATAGTTTTTTGCCATTGAATGTCTCGTCTTCAGAAAGAAGAAAAGGTGGACAGTGCTTCCATATGGGCGGCATCAGTAATTTGGCGGGTAAATTCGATAAGAGCCAATCATAATCCCCTATTCCATCACAAGACATTCTTTATGCTGGGATATAGGAGTCTCTACATAGTGGTGAGAACGTTTGTGTATGTTGAAAGCAGGAAGGGTAACATGTGATGGACGGGGTGCCCCGTTAGTATCGTGACTGATAACCACGTGAAAAATTATGTGTGTTATAGACACTGAGATTTGTTACAGAATCACAACCGTCAAGAGGAGACTGTGGCAGAAATCTTAATGTTTAACTGTAGGTAATTAAGTTCCTGGCTTGCAGTATCCTTGTGAGTCTTGTATGTATTTGATGATCTGTATGATCTGTAGACAATTTTTGCGGGGTTTAACGGTTAGTGCAATTTAGCGATCTGTGCAAAATAATTTTACCACTGAAAGTCTCGTCTACAGAAATCAATGGCAAACGGTACGCCCACACTAGCAGCAGCAGCAGATTTACAGGTAAATTCAGTGACAAAATGGCTGTCCATTTAGGATAGATAGGAACAATGCGCCCTGTGCTATTCTGGGAAGTGTTCGAACATCTCTCTCAGTGCTGGACCCGCACCGCAGTTATGCATCATCGTGTCAGCAATGGTAAATACACATGCGTGCGGTCCGGAGGATGACCTGGCGCTTATTTCGATAGACATGTGACGTCAGTATAACACTCGAAGAACTTTCACATGACGTCGGTAGCGGAGTGAGAGTGATAGCTCCTGCTGGCTTGCATCTGGAGCTGGCTCCTGGCAACCTTGGCCTGCTCTTCAAATAGGTATTTGCTCCTGTCCAGTCGCGCCAGCAATGGTGCCTAGGTGAACACGTATTGGGGATGAATTTCTCAGGTACCAAGTATGAAAGGGATGTCGCCACATCATGCTTGCGGGTCCCAAACGGGCACCTGTGTGTCACTTCGTGGGGGCTGGCGTTGCATCCTGACTTCTGGGAGCGTGTGCGGTGGCATCCTGTGCGGTCCAGTGGACGGGGGGCGGCAGGCAGTCCATGCGCGCATTGTTTGCATGTCTGTTGCATTATTTTGTTAGCAGGTCTGTAGGCTGTGTTATGCGTTATTTGGATAGTTTATGAGTTGATTTCATGTCTGCAGAGCATTATACATGTATTATTTAGGAGGAGTTTCCATGTCTGTGTGCTGCGTACTGAAATTATTTCGGTAATTTACGAGTGTTTTTTTTTGTTTGCAATGCGTTATTTAGGAGTAGTTTACAGGTATGTAGGCTGTGTGGCGTGACCCCAAGCATATCAGAGCATGTGTTTTGTATCAGTGTGATAAATATACTATCTAAAATCCATTCCTAAATAAATTGTTCCAAAATAAATAAAGTACACACCTTCCTCTCTCCAACAGCCCAGCGCAGGCTGAGTCGTTTTCCCTTCCAGCCAACCATCTAGGATGAGGCCATGGGTGGGTTGGCAGCACCCTCTGGTGGCAGTACTGTGTACTAGGTCAGTTGAACTCCAGACCTTATGGTGGACACACTGTTTCCCGCCGTTTTCCCCCACCCCAGACCGCCATCTTGGATTATGTCATTGAATGGATGACAGTGCCCTCTGGTGGTAGTACTGTGTACTAGGTCAGTTGGACTCAGGACCTCGTGGCGAACACACTGGATGGTAGTACTGCTTCTGATTGTTTAAATAAAGACTGCATGGAAAATAAAGAGCTACATCCAGCACAGGCCTTTTCCCACTGTTCCCTAGGAAAAGGTTGCAGTTGGATGAGTTAGGTTAGGGAGGTTGCTCAAGTGACGTATTTTCCAGCCATTTTCATAGCTTAAATGAGGTGTGTTGCATTGTCCTGGTGGAATTTAAACTTACTGCCAATTTCTGGGGGAAGGGGGAGGGGGGGGAGGGGAGGAGGTTAGTTTAGTGGAGGTAGCCCAATTGACCTATCTTCCCGCCAGAATTCAAACTTCATGCCAAAATCCGCCATCTTGGACGACATCAGGGCCTCTATCTTGGATGACGTCATCGCCGCCATCTTGGATAGTGGAACTTGTAGTGAAGTACTCCTTGTTCCCGTAGTAACGTCAAACGTGCACCTTAAGCATTGTATGATTCATTTCTTATTTGTAGTCGACCACTATTAAATTATGATGTTTACAGCGCCATCTAGTGCTACATTTTCTAACTATTTGTTTTTCTACTGCCTTACTTTTGCCCCCTTCTCCGATAATAGTTCGGTGCAATTTAACGTCATTTTTGACCAGTGGTGTTATTTCTACAGTGGTTTGAAAGTTTAACTGTAATCACCCTGTATCTTAGACAATCAAAAGGGAGGGAATTCGCTCCGAATTTTTGGGATAGAGAATTGATTTCTGGAGCCCAGAAGACTTTAGGAGCTCTGCTATCATCATGAGTGGACAGGTTTACTTGGAGCTCTGAAAAGATGTTTTAATTTTGCTTAATTATGGCTTTACCAAGTTTATGGAATGCCATAAAGTTTTAAGGGGCGAACGATAAAACGACCGTGCAAATTCTGGATGTACCGTGTGAACTGTGACTTAATGAATAATTAAAATTTCCTGGGCGTGTTATACGAGACCATGACCGAAGACTGATACTTCAGAGTGACCATCTTGTATAATATAGAGTAAGTTTTCCAGTTTTATGGTAACAGGTTAGGTGCATACTATAAGTTGACTATTAATAGTGAACGTGTGTGCATTCGTGTGTATGTGTGTGTGAGTGTGTGTGTGTGTGTGTGTGTGAGTGTGTGCGCGCGCGAGGGCATGTATGTGTGTGGCGCGAATGCCGAAACTGCAAGTCTGTGTTAGATTCAGACTTGGTAGAACATTTTGTATTAAAGAAGTGACAATATATCACCACTGTTAAGTAACTCATTTAATAGTTAGTAAAACCCGAAGCCAGAAAACCATCTTATACAGCCTGTCGATACACTTAGTGCAGCTAGTTCCACTGCAGTTTCTCTCGCTGAGCAACATTAACCGTTTTCTTCAAGAAAGGAGTGTCTGTTGCAGAAGGACGAGCTCAGCGAAAGGTGAGCGAAACATTGAATCCAATAACTGTGCCCTCCTCGCCCCCCCCCCCCCCCCCCACACACACACACAGCACAATCCATCCGGAACAGTTCCGATTCACTTCCCACCTATGGGCCGAACTCCAAGTTCTTAGGATCACAGGGCATATCAGCTAGTCAGCCAGGGTTCTAAATCCACCATGTCGACGTCAGCGGTTGCCCTGGACCTGCAAAACGCGTACGAATAGATTTGGAAGGACAATCTCAATGCTAACACAGACAACCATCACAGATATCCATATCAAGATCGTGGATGATTTCCTCCATAATAGAACCTTCTGGGTTATACATGGTGCACAGGCCAAGAAATATAAAACCTGTACGAGGTCCAAACCGTGATCGAAAGTGATTTTGAAAGAAAACAGTGTAGTGCAATGATCGAAAGACGATATGATGAAGTGTACTAAAAAGTGAAAAAGAAGACTGATGTAAAGAGAAGTAGATCTGTACAATGAGAAGTGGGTGCAAACATCGTCTACATAGCGGAAGACATAGTGCAGAAGTGGGCAGGGAAACGGCAGAAATTGCAGTCAACGGCTGCCAGAGCAGAGCAGCGCTGTAGACATAAGCAACAGATGGTTGTCCGGAAACTGATATAACACAAAGCAGAGTTCGGAGGTGCAAAGAAGACACATTGTGGTTCCGACAGACCACTGGAGATGATTTTATTTTGTATTAAAAGACTTGCTATGACAGAGGAGAGTAACAGTTCTGTAATCGTAAAGGAAGGGTATGAGATTCAGTGTAGTGTGAATGTAAGTCAAACAAGCAGTGTTGAGGAAAAGTAAGCAGGAGAATTTGAGAACAATGGTTTTCCAGTTGTTAATGTACAACATTTATCTCTAACTATGGGGGTAGAAATGGATAAGAAGTGTTCAATGAATGTAACTATATGTGACAGTTCTAATTCCTTCAGTAGTCGGTTGGACGATTTCAGTGACACTAATTTGATTGATATGAGCCAGAATAAAGCAAATAAGCAAGAAACAATGGAATGAGATGCCATATTTGTCCTACTGCCTATAAATGAAAGTGAACAGTTAGTTGTAGAGGAAGAAAGTAAACAAGAAAACTTACAAAAATGTTTGCAGAATCAGTATTTAAAATAAATAAAAATTATGGGAATATAAAACAAGATACTAATAAGAATATTCATCATAAGTTAAAATAAGTTTTTGGTGAACTTAGCAAGTGGTCTGGTGGCATTAATAGTTGGGCTGGTGAGCTTAAGAAATTTGTAGTTTATCTGTATAGTTTCAGTGTAAAAAGTACCTCTGGAAGTATACATATGTATGCCTGCCTGATTAGCTGTGCTGTCTAATGCAAGGCTTTCGGGATTGGAAAGGAGCGCCTGGTCCCCAGCACAAATCCACCGAGAGGACTTATGTTGAGGTCCAGTGAGATGGCCAGTCTGTGGATAGTTTTTAGGCAGTTTTCCATCTGCCTCGGAAAATGTGGGCTGGTTTCCCTTCATTCGCTTCAGCTACACTATGTCAGCGATTGACGTGCAAACAAGTTCTCCATGTACGCGTACACCACCATTACTCTACCATGCAAACATAGGGGTTACACTAATCTGGTGTGAGACGTTCCCACACAATAATACTGGAATGTTGACAGAGTGGTTCGGTGTGGGGCAGTGGAGGGGTGAAGTGGACTGTGGTAGTCGTCGTGGAGTTGTGGACTACTGCAGCTGTGGTGGGGATATAGCCTCTCTGTCGTTTCTAGGCCCCCAATTAACATAAAATACAATACAATACATATGTATATAAAATATTCCAGTTATTATTATTACAATATCTCTAACCACATTATTTGAAAATAGTTATCAAACAAATAACGTCTCTCAATATATTATACAGAAGTTGTAACCAACGAAAATATTTTATATACATCTAGTGAATAAACCAGAAATTAATTTGTTACCAGATATCCCTTTTTGCTTGAAACCCAATCACAGTGGCAGTTCCACAGCATATGAATGCATATACCATTCTACTTGAAATAAAACACAGTTTATAAAGATAAACATTCAATTGTTTTCTTTTTTCTTTTTCAATTTCATCCAATATTGTAGAGTATACAAATAACTACAAAAACTTATGAATTTCTTTAGCAATAGCAGGTACTGATGATGTTAATGCACCATACATACAACATACAGAAGCATAACACAAACTGATATTACTTGCATAAATGTACTCTGATGCCAAAGCTTATACACACCAAGTTTCTAGTCATTAATTCCTCCAAGTTGGTGCACTGTGTGGTATTTTACTTATTGTACGGTATATTTGAGTTGTTCTTGAGTAATCCCCAACATATATTGCATGATAGTCCAGTAACACTGGAGATGTTTGAACACTGAAAGTGCAGTGGTCTCTGGATAATTCTGAAATAATTTGTATCATCGATAGTATGAAAGCACTGCTTTCATGTCAATTAACTTGGGGCTTTCAAATGTTAGCACTTCGTTGAACTCATCATTGGAGCACATACCCACAACCACAAGTTTACTTCCGCTCACTTTTAGATGGTACATTGCAGAGATTAACACTTTAATAGGTGCGATATGTGACAGTAACTGTTCAACAAATGATGCCAGTCATGGTGATAGTGGTAAATAAAAATCCAGGAAGTAGAGTTCTTGCATATCCTGATGTGCTATATTGTCTGTGTGCCACTGTTGCTATTGTGACAGTTGGGGGAAGGCTGATCTGATAAAGCAGGTAGTCTGTCAGTGCACTGCTACAGTAGTGGATACTCGAAGTCCAGGACTAGTTGTTGTACATCGTGATTCTAAAAATTAGGAAGGACAATAATTTGCTGCTGCTTTTGTGGTGTAGGTATTTGCTGCTCCACTGCATCATCATGTCTTTGTTGCACTATGGGAGAAGTAATAATAAATTAAAACACATGTAGTGAATTATAATCATAGTGACCAGTGAGAAAGATGGATGCATTAATAATATTTACATTCAAATGTGACAGTCTTCTTTTTCTTTTTATTCTAGTTGTGGACAGTCACTGATCTCTGCTGCTGACACTTCATGGTGATAGACCATCATACAGACCATAAATGTGTCCATCTCGTGATGATGGCTACCTCATCTCCTTGAGAGGGGGAGGGGACAGGTAGTGTGTTGGGTCATACATTACACTTGTACAAACATAACTTACGAACCCAAGTAAGTGGTTTGTTTTAGCTGATGTAAACAATGGAGTTACTTACTTGAGCGCAGTTTGCTTGAGTGAGGACGCTAGGCTAAGTGGACTGTGCACAACAAGACACCAGGAGTAACATTACTATGCCTCTCCAACCAACTGGAAGAGTGTGACATCTCCCCAATTTTCTGTCATGTCCGTCGATCACGATCATCTAAGGTAGTGCAAAACAGCTATTCATCCCTGAACACAATGAGGTGCTAATTATAAGCAGTCCATGCTTCCCAGTCACAGCACCACTACACATGCAGGTGTTTGTGCTATGGTGTTAATGGCAGCCTACACGTGGGATGGTAACTCTCTAGTCTGGGTGCTCATAGTTTCTTACATATGGTGCAGGTTGACATAGAACGTTGCAGGGAGTCCATTACATGTTCTCGGATGGCAGGTGCAGATGTGGAGGGTATACAATATGCTCGGTGCACAGTTCAGTGATCCTCCCTTGTGGCTACGATGGATCAGAACCTTGAGGACGAGTGTACCTGACCTCACTTTCCCATGCATTCCAACATTGTGCAATTTTCACATCAAAATGCCCTACAAATCTCGACATTGCACAGTTCAACCAGCTGGCCAAATTAAGGCCCACAATGTGGCCCCTTTCTAACTCTGTCAAGTACTGTTAATGCTGACTCAGACAGAGTACAGAGCATCTCCATGTCTATAACAGTTATCATTCAACGTCTGACACTGTTCATCACCATTGTATACACTACTCTGCATGGTAACAACATTAAACATGAGTATGCTAATGCAATTTGGTGACCTCTCCACCTGTCATAGAGAATTGCAACTGTAATCATTTACATACTTCCCTATGGTGTGTATGTGAACAGGGTCTACTGAAATCTGGGCATATCTTTCGGATACCTCCCTTTATATGTCAGACAGTGAAATTCTGAACCTGTCATGCTACAAGTAAGAATAAATAAAATAACTTTTGGGAAGGAAAAAATTTCACCACGTTGAACTTCTTACTGCATTCATGGTACGTGGAAGATATTACAATTTTAAATAACTCCAGTTCCTCACTGTTTAGAATCTAATAGGACTGACAGCAGGATCCATACGCGTTCCAGGTGTGGGAAGTAGCAACTTCTTGAAAGCTGATGATAACTCTTAAATCTCAAATAAATTCGTTTTCAGACATACTGCTATAATATTAAGCATACATTTCATTCAGAGTATAACGATAGTTCTCTTGAACTTTTCTGCCCATGTAGAGTAAGTGCTTAATGTCCACAGCAGCCAATTACAGCCGCAGGTTGCTCTAGAAGTGTAATTTATGTGCTGAATGTTGTTGGTGTATCTGCTGCATATTGGTAAACTTAGGAGAAAGACAAGTTCGTTAGACAGGCAGATTTAGCTCTTTCCAAGAGAAGTCTATATACACTCCCGGAAATTGAAATAAGAACACCGTGAATTCATTGTCCCGGGAAGGGGAAACTTTATTGACACATTCCTGGGGTCAGATACATCACATGATCACACAGACAGAACCACAGGCACATTGACCCAGGCAACAGAGCATGCACAATGTCGGCACTAGTACAGTGTACATCCACCTTTCGCAGCAATGCAGGCTGCTATTCTCCCATGGAGACGATCGTAGAGATGCTGGATGTAGTCCTGTGGAACGGCTTGCCATGCCATTTCCATCTGGCGCCTCAGTTGGACCAGCGTTCGTGCTGGACGTGCAGACCGCGTGAGACGACGCTTCATCCAGTCCCAAACATGCTCAATGGGGGACAGATCCGGAGATCTTGCTGGCCAGGGTAGTTTACTTACACCTTCTAGAGCACGTTGGGTGGCACGGGATACATGCGGACGTGCATTGTCCTGTTGGAACAGCAAGTTCCCTTGCCGGTCTAGGAATGGTAGAACGATGGGTTCGATGACGGTTTGGATGTACCGTGGACTATTCAGTGTCCCCTCAACGATCACCAGAGGTGTACGGCCAGTGTAGGAGATCGCTCCCCACACCATGATGCTGGGTGTTGGCCCTGTGTGCCTCGGTCATATGCAGTCCTGATTGTGGCGCTCACCAGCACGGCGCCAAACACGCATACGACCATCATTGGCACCAAGGCAGAAGCGACTCTCATCGCTGAAGACGACACGTCTCCATTCGTCCCTCCATTCACGCCTGTTGCGACACCACTGGAGGAGGGCTGCACGATGTTGGGGAGTGAGCGGAAGACGGCCTAACGGTGTGCGGGACCGTAGCCCAGCTTCATGGAGACGGTTGCGAATGGTCCTCGCCGATACCCCAGGAGCAACAGTGTCCCTAATTTGCTGGGAAGTGGCGGTGCGGTCCCCTACGGCACTGCGTAGGATCCTACGGTCTTGGCGTGCATCCGTGCGTCGCTGCGGTCCGGTCCCAGGTCGACGGGCACGTGCACCTTCCGCCGACCACTGGCGACAACATCGATGTACTGTGGAGACCTCACGCCCCACGTGTTGAGCAATTCGGCGATACGTCCACCCGGCCTCCCGCATGCCCACTATACGCCCTCGCTCAAAGTCCGTCAACTGCACATACTGTTCACGTCCACGCTGTCGCGGCATGCTACCAGTGTTAAAGACTGCGATGGAGCTCCGTATGCCATGGCAAACTGGCTGACACTAACGGCGGCTGTGCACAAATGCTGCGCAGCTAGCGCCATTCGACGGCCAACACCACGGTTCCTGGTGTGTCCGCTGTGCCGTGCGTGTGATCATTGCTTGTACAGCCCTCTCGCAGTGTCCGGAGCAAGTATGGTGGGTCTGACACACTGGTGTCAATGTGTTCTTTTTTCCATTTCCAGGAGTGTACATTCAGTTTTCTGAAGGACCTGCTTGTAGGCTGTACGTAACACATTGACTGCAGCATGCAAAACAATGGATATTTCATTGCCAGGCCAGACAACCAAGTCAGGTGTGAGAAGGCTGTACTGTTACCGCCGGTGGGCACACAGTGTCAAGGGTAAGGCTCTGTTGTGGCCACCGCCAGCCTTGTGGCAGTGTATCAATGCGGAGGATGGTAGGTTGTGAGATATGAAGACAGTTCAGATCCTGATTATGTCTTCATGCCAGGTTGAAGACAACCTGTCTGGTACCCTGGACATCCTGAAAGTGGCAGCAAGGATGGAAGGAAGTTTAGAATTCAATTTTCTATCCATGAGGAGGTCATGAAAGACAGAGTACAAGCTCTTGCAGCGAGGATGGGTAAGGAGACTGGTTGTCCTGTTTTCAAAGGAACTGTAAGTTATTCAGCTTAATCGATTTAGGGAAATTCCAGAAACCATAACTCTACATTTCGGGAAGGAGTTAGAATTGTGGTTTTCCCTAATGTGAGTGCAGTGTTCTAAACACCGTGTTACTTTACTTGCTGTATGCTTTGGATTTTAAACCCATTTAACAGAAAGTCTACATTGCACACTTACCTGAGACACAGTTCAGTCAGTGCACAGGATATGTAACTGTGCAGTACTTAAGTGCTTACCAGACAACAACTGTTATCGTGAAACTCATCTTAATGTAAGTACATACTAAACTATACCCACGAGGCATTAAGAGACGAACTAGAACGTTACAAAAACCTACACAATTCTATTAGTACGTCAGTTTGGTCAATGTATTGGACAAGAACGATACCTAGATAGATGGACATGCATTTCATTTTAGAGAGCTATAGTGAGAAGATCCTCAAGTGCGTCAAATATGTCATAAAAACCAAAATACATTGAAGAGCAAAAGAAACTGTTCTGCCCGCCTAATATCGTGTAGAGGTTCCGTGAGCACGCAGAAATGCCGCAACACGACTTGGTATGGACTCTACTAATGTCTGAAGTAGTGTTAGAGGGAACTGACATTTTGAATCCTGCAGGGCTGTTCATAAATCCGTAAGAGTACGAGAGGATGTAGATATCTTCTGAACAGCACTTTGCAAGACATCCCAGACATGATCAATAATTTTGAAGTCTGGGGAGACTGGTGGCCAGTGGAAGTGTTTAAACTCAGAAGAGTGTTCCTGGAGCCACTCTGTAGCAATTCTGGATGTGTTGGGTGTCGCATTGTCCTGCTGGATTTGCCCAAGTCCGTCGGAATGCACAATTGACATGTATGGATGGAGGTGATCAGACAGGATGCTTACGTACATGCACCTGTCAGAGTCGTATCTAGACATGTCAAGGATATCATTCCAACAGCACTCGCCCCACAGTGTTTCAGAGCCTCCACCAACTTGAACAGTCCGCTGCTTACATGCTGGGTCCATGGATTCATGAGGTTGTCTCCATACCTGTACACATCTACTCAATAGATACAATTTGAAACGAGACTCGTCCGACCAGTGAAAATGTTTCCAGTTATCAACAGTCCAATTTCGGTATTGATGGGTCCAGTTGAGGCGTAAAGCTTTGTGTCGTGCAGCCATCAAGGGTAGAGATATACTAAATAATTAAATGTTTAAATAAACGAGTTATAATGCTAAGGGAATAATTGAAACTTAGTGATACATTATTTTAATCGAAAATATCATTCTCATATTTCAGTAATTTATAATCCTTTTTTATTTCAGCATTACTAAAGAGAAGCTGATATATACATACTTTTCTAGAAATTAAAGAACTGAATAAGTGAATATCTTTTGTAAAGCTCCACAGTATGTTGATTTAAAAACTGTACAAATTTACAGAGTGTGACACTTAATTTTATGGGAACAGGAACTTATTATTCACTTCATATAATTAAAAATTATGTTTAAATACCTTAAAAGAATAGATGTACATATTAAAATGATTCTTTGTAAAGGACTTTAACAAAAGATTTTACGGAATTGTTATGTATGTTTCAATATGTTATTTATGTCTTTGATGAAATGATTTTGATATATTTATAAAACAGATATTACATTTTTATACAGATGTAGTTATGTTGATGTGAGAATAGATCTACTTGAAGCTATCCGTTTAGGAAGGTATTTGGCATGTGTAATAGAAAACACCATAAATTACAATTTTTTCTGAAAATTTTACATTTAGCTGGGCATTTTTTATGTGAAAACTCTGTAAGCTTTTTAAATAAACATATTATTATTAACATTATAGTCTTTATTCTTCATGTCTATATATTTTCAGCCCTCTGTCACTAGAGGACTTTGAAATTGTAGCTTTTAGCATGGCGATGTGTAATGTAACTATTTCGGTGCATGGGAAATAGCTTGCTACAATCAAGTATCGAATTCTAAGGCTTCATCTACACATGGTACTGCAACTCCTTCAGCATGATGCCAGACCACACATGTGCGCTATGAGATTTGCAACAATTTGACTCCTTGGGTTCACTGTGATCAATCGCCTTCCATACAGTCCTGACTTAACCCCATCCTACTTTCATATGTTTCCAAAAGTTAAACAACATCTCTAAGGACTTCACTTTGATAGTGATGAATTGGTGCAAACACAGTTGAGGTCAACGAAGTAAAACATTCTGCAGTGATGCTTTAAACAAACTGGTCTCTTGTTGGGCGAAATGTGTTCATTGCAGGGTGACTATGTTGAGAAATAAATATGTAAATGTAAAGAAGAAAGATGTAGATTGTTAATAAAGTTTGTGTTATCTAAAAAGCTTTAACATAAGAATTTGGAGGCATTTCTTTTCAGCATACCATCTAATTGGGTGGTGGGTATAAATAAAATGATTTTTACTGCATTATTTCGTCATGAAAAGACTCTTAAATTGTCTGTGCATGGTGTCCGCCTACCTTTGCCTTTTACAAGATCCTGAAAACTGTGGTCAGCCAGGAAGCAGTGTGGCACATACTGACCATAATTTCCAGTCTTCAAGTCTATAACTCTTTGTGCTCACTGAAAGAAAATGTTCCTAGTTAGCATATGCTCAGTGGGGTCAGAAACTACGACCACAAATAAAAGTTTCGTTTTTTAACTGATTGATATATTCTGTAAAAATTCACATGTACAAAATGTAAGCCTTAGTATTGTAACTAATATTCTTCACGGAAACAGCACTATTAACAGTTCAGAGGCGACCTCTGTGAGAAATTCCAAGTAAATAGGTCTATCGCCTTGACTTCTAACCGCCAAAAGTTAATTGCTGGCCTTAAAAGTGGAAAATAATCTTGCCACTTGCCACACGGTATTGTCAATATTATGGTGGCACATAAACTGTTTCTTCCATGAAATCTAAGCGATATAGGACGATGTACAGTCCTCACGACTTCACTTCCTACTTTTACCAAAAACGCATTCACATCTGCTCAGCTTTGACATCAAGATCTCAGACATGTATTAACATGTATTTAACAAATTAGAATCTTCTTAACTTTTATATAAATACAGATCACTTTAGTTACTGAAAAGGCTTTAGCTCGACTGCATTTAAATTGCCCTGGCTAGAATTCTTAGAATGGAAGCGACAGCAGAGCGTGAGTTCTGAATGGCCTTTTTAAGATTCCTTGTAACCATTGTTATTTATAATAAAGTCTTGAAATTCAGTACAGCTGTATTGTTTCATGAGTGCAAGTGAATGGTGTAATTAGAACTTTCTATTACAAATACAAATGGTACTCAATCTACCAAGAATAAGGACATTTATGTCTCAAATTTGGTTTTTAGTAAATAACTTGAAAAGTAATAGAGGTAGCTTATTAGTGTCACATATTTACAGTTTTTACATGAAACTGAGGCTACTAGCAGCTTCAATATTTCCTAAAAATGCTGATTTTAGCCGGAATTATTGCTCTGACCTAGCTCAGACATATATCCGTTAATTGCGACACGCATTTGCATATTATGACTAGTTTTTAGCTACCTAGTTTCAGTCGCATTTATGTTTTTCCTAAGACCGTCTATTTTGCCTAACATTATCATTTGACCATTCTGAGAATTTACAGCATTAACATAAATATACTTAAGCATACACTTATTGGAAAAGTTATTTTATTTTTTAATTTCACTCTCAAATTACGGTGCAGTCCTTTGTATGTTAAGCACAGGCGCGTTATGATGACGCGGCGCTGGTAGTCTTGAAATGGGGTAAGCCCTGGCACACTCGCTCACCTCTCTACCTCTTACTATAATACAGCACTTCTTTCGCCTTACCACGTAGTTGCCGGCAGTGGTGGCCGTGCGGTTCTAGGCGCTTCAGTCCGGAACTGCATGACTGCTATGGTAGCAGGTTCGAATCCTGCCTCAGGCATGGATGTGTGTGATGTGCTTAGGTTAGTTAGGTTTAAGTAGTTCTAAGTTCTAGTTGACTGATGTCCTAAGATGTTAAGTCACATAGTGCTCAGAGCCATTTTTTTGAACCACGTAGTTACTTCTTAAGTAAGATTTCTAACAGTCTTGTACTATTTGTGAACTCAAATAACTGAATGTTTTATTAATATATATGGATTATTAATTGTAGCCCAATGTATATTGGAATACTCTCATTTAATTTACCTGTTAATTACTGTTCTACTCCTATGGGATTTATATTGCTTTAAATTCAGATTTGTAGTAGTCAGTCAAGTAAGCCTGGGACACACTGTCTTTTTCTTTGGTGTGCTATTTAGCTGACCTTGACAAGCATAGTTGTCGAGAGTACAACATGATAGAGTGGGAACGGCTTGTAGGACGTTCTTTGGCTCAGTTGCTGTTTTGGGCAGCTCAGTCAAAATATTAATTATTGTATGACAAAGTCTCATTAACAAGGTTAAGAAAGTATTGTAGTAAACAGTGCACAGGTATAAGTCCTCTCCACTATATTGCAATATGGCTACTGACAGATCACAGAATATACCAATGGAATGGATGCAAGAATTTTCCGGACATTAAATGTGGAGATGTAATTGTGCCACTGGTACTTCAAGTTCAATGGCTCTGGAAGGCGTCATAGTAAGCTATCATTTTCTGTATTAACAGAGACGTGAGGAATCTGTATAATATTGTGTGTTGCCACTGTTATGGCTGCTCACCTGCTCCACTGCAAGAACTACCTACTACTTTCGTATTTAGAACTGTATGTAGAATAACTGTGATACTAGTGAAGGCGTTTGAACTTAAGTATTTTAAAACAATCTGTTTTATTAATTCTTGGTATTCTTTGTCTCGATATTACCTACGAAAAGTTCTTATCCTGTTCCCTTTCCCTTTTTAAAAAGAATTGATTTATAGATGGTCTACGATTTCAGTATATGTAGTTATCTGTAAAGACAATGTTAAAAAGTTGTTTACTTACACCTACATTTACAAACATACCCCGCAACCCATCATACGGTGTGTAACGGAGGGTACGTTGTACCACTACAAATCATTTTCCTTCCTGTTCCACCCACAAAGAGAACGAGGGAAAAGCGACTGTTTATGTGCCTCCTTACGAGCCGTAATTTCTGTTAGCTTATGTTCGTGGTCCTTACATGAAATGTACTTTGGCGGCAGTAGGATCAATCTACAGTCAGCTTGAAATACCAGCTCTCTAAATTTTACCAACGGCTTTCCTCGAAACGATCGCCGCCTTCCCTCCAGGAATTCCTATTTCAGTTCCTGAAGTATCTCTGTAATACTTGTGTGTACAACGAACCTACCTGTAACAAATCTAGTTGCCCACTTCTAAACTGTTTCGATGTATCCCTTTAATCCGACATGGTGGGAATCCCAAACACTCGAGCAATACTCAGGACTGGATCGCACTAGTGTTCTGTATGCAATCTCCTTTACAGATGAACACTTGCCGTCGAGGACAACGTTCTGGATCTTATTACTTACGAAGTCTTCGCGCTACTAATACATCTGGGAAACTATTCCGTATTTACGTCATTTCGCTAACGGCTGCAGTGGTGCAACATGTCGATCGCTATTCGGAAATCTATATGGAATGTACCTGTTGCCCGTCATGTATAATTTGCAGGATAGCATATGAGAAGAGGGCAAGCTGAGTTTCTCACCAGTGATGCTTTCTAAAATCATGCTGAGTTGTCAGTTTTAAGTCTCAAGAAATTTTACTATGTTTGAGCTGAGAATATGTTAAAGAATTATGCAGTAAACAAAAGTTTACTGCTCTGTAATAGTATTAGGATAAAGCAGACATGGCAACACATTCCATTGTTGCCAGATGTATCCAAGATCGCGGCGGTGACATCATACAAGATGGCGGCTTGTAGACTTGGCAACAGCGCATGATGTCATCCAAGATAGCACTTGAGACGTCATTCAAGATGGCGGCGTTTGGCGGAAAGTCTGAATTTTGGCAGGAAGAAGATCAATTGGGCTACCTCCACTAACCTACCTCCTTCCCTAGAAAAATGGCGACAAGTTCACATTCCAACAGAATAATCCATTACACCGCAGTTATCTCTACTAACCTAAGAAAATCGCGTGAAGATAGGTCACTTGGGCTACTCCCACTAACCTAAGTCATCCAACCACCACTTCTTCCTATGAACTGGACCCAAGCTTTTATTTTGCTACTAACCTAAGGAAATGACGTGAAAGAAAGGACACTTGGACTAACTTCAGTCACCTGACAGCCACCTCCTCATAGGAACTGGCGCCAAGTTTGAATTTTGGCAGTAAAGGAAGGTCACTTAGGGTTTCACTACTAACCTAAGAAAATTGCGGCAAACAAAGCTCACCACCACTGACATAAGTCACCCAGCCACCAACTCTTACTAGGGATCGGTGGGAAAAGGACTCAGCCTGCCCTAGGGTGATGGAGAGAGAAGGCAGTGTGCGTTATTTATTTTGGAGCAATTTATTTAGGGATGGAATATATTTATCACAGTGATACAGAACACACCCTCTGACATGCCCCACACCATACAGACCTGCAAACTACTCCTACATATCTCATGTATTATGCTCTACACATGTGCTTGCTAATTGTAAACTGTCAAAAATAGCGCAGTGTACAGCCTACACACATGCAAGCCACTCGAAAAAAGTGCAAAACATTTACGTCCAGAGAGCCAAACACTCGTAAATTGTGAAAATAATAATCCATCTTAAAGACTTTTCGAACATTTTTGCTAATCGCCAACTGTCGAAACCATGCACCAGTCTTTATTTAATTAATTAGAGGTAGCATCACCATACAGGGTGTTCGCCACGTGGACTGCACTCCAACTGACCTAGTACATAGTGCCATCATCAGAGGGCACTGTCGTCCAAGATGGCGGCCATGACATCAGGTGATGACACAAGTACAGTCATCCAAGATGGCGTCAAACACTGTGTTCAGCACAATGTCTGGACTTAGTACTCAACACCACTACCAGACAGTGCTGTTGTCCGTTTCGTGACGTAACCCAAGATGGTGGGTGTAAATGGCGGGAAAACGACTGTGCCAGTGCTGAACATGAGTTTTTGTTTTGCAGGCAGTGTCTTCACAACGAGATCTCGACTTCAACTGACCTAGTACACACTACTGCCACGAGAGGGCGCTGTCATCCCTCCTGTGACATAATCCAAGACGGTGGGGTGAAATGGCAGGAAAACGACTCTGGAGATGAGTCTTTATTTTGCATCTTTCCACCATGAACCTACAGTCCAACTGACCTATTACACAGTACTGCCACCAGACGGTGGTATCATCCCTCTTGTGACGTAACCCAAGATACTGATTTGTAGGTGGAAAATGGTGCGAAAATGACTCATCCTGCACTGGGCTGCTGGGGAGAGTAAGGAAGGACTGCACTCTATTTATTTTGGAACACTTCATTTAGGGATGGAGTATATTTATCACAATGACACAAAACACTAGCCCTGACATGCTTTGGGTTACAATACACAGTCTGCAGACATGGAAACAACTCCTATTTTACTGAAATAATTTCAGTAGAGACATGCAAACTGTACCTACATAATGCAGGACACAGATGTGCAGATACGAAATCAACTCGTAAACTCTCCAAATAATGCATAGCACAGCCTACAGGCCCGCCAGAAAAATAATGCAATCAACACGCACCACCCCCATTCACTGGACCGCATAGGAGGATAGCGGCAGCCCCGTTGAAGTGACACAGCCGTCAGCTCTCAAACAGCTCACAGCTGCCCTCAAGGATGAGGCTGCGACATACCTTTCATACTTGACGCCTGACAAATTCCTATCGAAATACGTGTTCACCTAGTCACCGGTTCAGAGGGTCCTGAGCCGCCACAGCAGCGAGCTGTCGCTGGATGCACGATAAAGTTGCCTCTATTTTTGAGTAAACAGTCTCTGTTATACGAACGTCACAGAGCTCCAAGGCGCGCTCACGCCTGTCTCATATGCGAAACACCTCTGGGCAGCACTTGTCTTTCCCACTGATGACAGAATAGCACAGGCTGCTTTCCCCTAATGGAACATCCGAGATGCGTCCAGTTGTCCATACCTGGCCCAGCGTCACTGACCCAGAAATAGTTAACGCTCGCTTTCTTGATGTCTCAGCTTCTATGAACGGAAATTGTGGCCCTAACAGAACCTGTTTACAAAAATAACACAGAATTCAGTCATCCTCTCAGACCTAATGTGGTTCCCAGTCCATCATGTGTTTCCCTTCCTGCTTTCAACACACACTAACGTTCCCTCCGCTATGTAGAAGCTCCTATATCCGAGAACAAAGGATGTGAGTGAATCGAGCATTATGATTGCCTCTTATCGAATTTATCTGCCGAATTATTGATGCCACCGGTATCGAAGCACCGTCCGCCTTTTTTTCCTTCTGCAGACGAGACTTTCAGCGGTTATTTTACACTGATTACCATATTGCAACGACAACTAAACCTCACAAAGTGCCATACATATCGTCAAATACGGAAACACTCTTACTCATTTACATTGCTCTCTCACCGAGGACAGGAGCTAGAATATTGTGCTACAACGGCCACACAATGGAATGTACTCCAAGTGGTATATTTCAAGGGAAGAGTGTCCCATACACTAACGTACATAAACGTGTACTGACGTGCACTAACGTGTTCTAAGGTGCACCCGTTTTCTCTCGGCACAAATGCGTTACTGTTTCTGCTCCAAACTTACTTTCTTGCTTGCTCGCATTTCTGCGCACATCTGTAGATTCGGGGATTAGAAGAACACACGTATTTTTGCATGGCTCACCATAATATTATACAATGTTCGCGGTACTTCTCGTTATCAAGCACTAGTTAGCATCCTACCGATCGCTAGGGCAACATAATTCCCAAGATACAGACTGGAAATTGTATCTGTACAAACCCCAGACTTTAGGGAGGTGTAGCATGCTGTAAACCACTGAGTAACTAGAAACAAATAGGGGAAACTGATATTTCCACTTTCGAATACGGATGTCGGTGATGTAACATTCCAAATCATGCCTATAATTTACAAGCCAAGTAAGGTCTTTCTTATGTCTAGAGACCAGGCAAAAGTGTCTTCCACATGCTAGATGCATACATCACAATCGTTTTTCTCTCAGCTAAATAAAGGCGCGAAATGTGCAGAAGCAGTCAACCGAACAATTTACATGGGAGGGAATAACGATCCTGCACAAACGCACCTCCATACACAATCTTCTCAAATTTCCACTTGATCACGAAAGGCGCCCAATACATACTAAGTATTAGTTTGCTATTCGGTCATCTAGAGAACGGCCTCTGCATTTGGACGGAAACGTGAATCATTCCCACCACAGGCCATGCATACACGGAATCATTCTAGAAAACTGGTCACAAATATGTTTTATGATTATACTGACAGTTAAATGTTTCGCTCACGGTGTCAACTGAATGCCATTCGACAGAGAGCGAAGTATCGGAAACACACCCTGCTGTCGACAGTGGCTCTGGAAATACACTCCTCGAAATGGAAAAAAGAACACATTGACACCGGTGTGTCAGACCCACCATACTTGCTCCGGACACTGCGAGAGGGCTGTACAAGCAATGATCACACGCACGGCACAGCGGACACACCAGGAACCGCGGTGTTGGCCGTCGAATGGCGCTAGCTGCGCAGCATTTGTACACAGCCGCCGTCAGTGTCAGCCAGTTTGCCGTGGCATACGGAGCTCCATCGCAGTCTTTAACACTGGTAGCATGCCGCGACAGCGTGGACGTGAACAGTATGTGCAGTTGACGGACTTTGAGCGAGGGCGTATAGTGGGCATGCGGGAGGCCGGGTGGACGTATCGCCGAATTGCTCAACACGTGGGGCGTGAGGTCTCCACAGTACATCGATGTTGTCGCCAGTGGTCGGCGTAAGGTGCACGTGCCCGTCGACCTGGGACCGGACCGCAGCGACGCACGGATGCACGCCAAGACCGTAGGATCCTACGCAGTGCCGTAGGGGACCGCACCGCCACTTCCCAGCAAATTAGGGACACTGTTGCTCCTGGGGTATCGGCGAGGACCATTCGCAACCGTCTCCATGAAGCTGGGCTACGGTCCCGCACACCGTTAGGCCGTCTTCCGCTCATGCCCCAACATCGTGCAGCTCGCCTCCAGTGGTGTCGCGACAGGCGTGAATGGAGGGACGAATGGAGACGTGTCGTCTTCAGCGATGAGAGTCGCTTCTGCCTTGGTGACAATGATGGTCGTATGCGTGTTTGGCGCCGTGCAGGTGAGCGCCACAATCAGGTCTGCATACGACCGAGGCACACAGGGCCAACACCCGGCATCATGGTGTGGGGAGCGATCTCCTACACTGGCCGTACACCTCTGGTGATCGTCGAGGGGACACTGAATACTGCACGGTACATCCAAACCGTCATCGAACCCATCGTTCTACCATTAGTAGACCGGCAAGGGAACTTGCTGTTCCAACAGGACAATGCACGTCCGCATGTATCCCGTGCCACCCAACGTGCTCTAGAAGGTGTAAGTAAACTACCCTGGCCAGCAAGATCTCCAGATCTGTCCCCCATTGAGCATGTTTGGGACTGGATGAAGCATCGTCTTATTTCAATTTCCAGGAGTGTAGGTCTAGGTGACATCAGATTAGTTGTTGGAATTTTACTGCCTACTCGATTTCGCTGTCACCGTTTTAGAATCATCCAAATAAATCCTACGCTCATTAGTAGCGTAGAAATACCCAGATTATGGAATATTGTTTAGAGGTGACTTTACCATACCAAGCATAGATTCGGGCATCTACAGATTCATTGGAGGGGTATGGGAGGGCAGTATCGCAAAGCACTTTTGAACACGTCTACCGAGACTGTCTTGAGCAGCTTGTTCCATTGCCCACACCAAATGGAAATATTTTAGACCTTGTAGCTAAAAACAGGACTGATGCAGGACTGATACAATCTACAGGAATTAGTGATCACGATGGTTACTGAAGTTAATAAAGCAACCAGGAAGATTAGAAAAACATTTTTACGAGAAAGAGCAGATAAGCAGTTGCTAGAATCCCACTTAGACAATGAATGGATCTCAGTATGATGAAAGTAGAGAAACCGTGGTTCAATCACCAAAGTCGGAAAATGCTGAAGAAGCAAAGACCGTTGCACACTCGCTTCAAAAGAGAAAGCGCAAATGACAACAGGTACAAGAAGTAGAGATCTGTGCGTCTATAAGAAGTGCACAGCATACGACAGCCGCGCGGGATTAGCCGAGCGGTATCAGGCGCTGTAGTCATGGACTGTGTGGCTGGTCCCGGCGGAGGTTCGAATCTTCCCTCGGACATGGGTGTGTGTGTTGGTCCTTAGGATAATTTAGGTTAAGTAGTGTGTAAGCTTAGGGACTGATGACCTTAGCAGTTAAGTCCTACAAGATTTCACAAACACACAGCATACGACAAATACCATCGTCTTACCTTAGTGAAAGACCTTGCCAAAAATCCGAGGAAATTCTGGTGGTACATAAAATTACTAAGTGGGCTGAAGGCTTGTATGTAGTCATTCATCGAATAGTCTGGTGAAGCAATAGAAGACAGCAAACGGAAAAATGAAGTTTTAACATTCGCTTTTAAGAACTCAATCATGCAGGAGGATCGCGCAAACATACCATTGTTTGACTATCACACAAAGCCTACAGGACTACTCTCAAAATAATGCACTCAATGCTCAACACCCCCATTCACTGAACCGCACAGACGATTAGCGGCAGCCCCCACGACGTGACGCGGCCGTCAGCTGTCAAACAGCTCACAGCTGCCCTCAAGGATGAGGCTGCGACATCCCTTTCATACTTGACACCTGACAAATTCCTATCGAAATACGTCACCAGTGCAGACGTTCCTGGGCTGCCACCACAGCGAGCTGTCGCTGGATGATGCTGAAAGTTGCCTCTATTTTCGAGTAAACAGTCTCTGTTATACGAACGTCACAGAACTCCAAGGCGCGCTCACGCCTGTCTCATACGTGAGACACCTCTGGGCAGCACTTGTGTTTACCGCTGATGACAGAATAGCACAGACTGCTTTCCCCCTAACATATCATACGAGCTGCGTCGAGTCGTGCATACCCGTCCCAGCATCACTGACACTTCGCCGCTAAATGTTCGCGTGGCGACTCGCCATCTAAAAGGTTCTCAGTGTAATTCTTACATCACATGGCTTTGTAAAAAAATAACAGCCAATTTGACCTCTCGGGAATTGTACAGTGTCCCAGAAATACTTAACGCTCGCTTTCTTGATGTCTCAACTTCTATGAACGGAAATTCTTGCCCTAACAGAACCTGTTTACGAAAATAACACCGAATTCAGTCTTCCTCTCAGACCTAACGTGGTACCCAGTCCATCACGTGTTACCCTTCCTGCTTTCAACACAAACAAACGTTCCCTCCGCTATGTAGAGCCCGATACCCCAGGAGCAACAGTGTCCCTAATTTGCTGGGATGTAGCGGTGCGGTCCCCTACGGCACTGCGTAGGATCCTACGGTCTTGGCGTGCATCCTTGCGTCGCTGCGGTCCGGTCCCAGGTCGACGGGCACGTGCACCTTCCGCCGACCACTGGCGACAACATCGATGTACTGTGGAGACCTCACGCCCCACGTGTTGAGCAATTCGGCGGTACGTCCACCCGGCCTCCCGCATGCCCACTATACGCCCTCGCTCAAAGTCCGTCAACTGCACATACGGTTCACGTCCACGCTGTCGCGGCATGCTACCAGTGTTAAAGACTGCGATGGAGCTCCGTATGCCATGGCAAACTGGCTGACACTGACGGCGGCGGTGCACAAATGCTGCGCTGCTAGCGCCATTCGACGGCCAACACTGCGGTTCCTGGTGTGTCCGCTGTGCCGTGCGTGTGATCATTGCTTGTACTGCCCTCTCGCAGTGTCCGGAGCAAGTATGGTGGAACTGACACACTGGTGTCAATGTGTTCTTTTCTCCATTTCCAGGAGTGTATTATATGCGTCTAGATAACTTCATAGTCACACTCAAAATCGAGATCATTATAGACAGTATTTTTGTCGACTGCAACGAACACTCCCGCTCCAACGAGGTGCTTTTGTGATAAACATTCCATGCATCGTTAAAGATTTCAGATGCTTCTACCTAGGATTTCAGCTAGCTCTCTTTCACGGGAATAATCAGAGTACCACAAATTTACTTTCCTGCGACTACTTTGAGAATTTACTGATAACATTTTGACAGTCGAAGTGCCTTTACTCTGAACCTGGCCAGCTTTCCGTATCTGTACATCAACTGGCGAGTGTTCATCAGAGTACCTCAAACTACTGCCTAGCCTAGAAAACCCCCATTTGCACTCCATAAGTACTCTTCCACACTAGTAGCTGTTTCCTTTGCGTAGTACACTCCTGATCTATGAAGAGAAGTCCTATAACTCTCCACCCAATATCGCAGGTCCATAAATTTGCAGCCAAGCCTGTCATAGGGTCGACGTTACCTTTGGTTGATACGCTCCACTCAGCTTTAAACCAAAGGACCCCTTACAACATTGGGAACAATGCTGCATATTGTGAGCTCCGTTTGCACCCTGCACATGAGGCCAGCAGCCATCATCCTTTCTGCCAGCCACCTGTATGAACTAAGGGTGACCTCAGAACCCACGGAACATGCATCATTGATGCTGACATGAGCCACAACTTGCAGACAACTGCACCTAGAATCCTCAATAGCCACAAATAAGGCCTCTTCCACATCTTGGATGAGACTCCACAGCTGACATACGGAGATCATAATGGCTTTCTTTCCAGCTGTTAATTCAGTTTCCCGAAGAGGCTCCATAATTTGCTTAATACTGGAGCTCCCAATAACTAGAGAATCCTTTCTCCGTGTGCCTGCTTGGACTCTGCTGAAGGCGAGATCACCCATCCACTCACAGGGTGAATGAGCGGTGCCATACAGCTATCCTCCACGTTGGACCTCCACCTCAAGCTATGCGAACGCTTTATGTTCTACCGTTCATCCTGCTGTGAGGGCAGATTGGTCACATTGTGTACACTAGGAGGTGCCGCAGCGGCAGAGTCCGTGGGTGAAACAAACGACGCCTCAGTCTCATGTGACCTGGCAGATGCTCTAACCACTAATACACCCCAAGGCAGCAACCTGACGACGACCGTCTATAGCCAAAAGCGCCTTCAGCTGTTCATGAACTGTGGCCAGCTACTCCTCTATCCACATACAGTATGTACACATCCTGTTCATCTCAGCACTATTAAGAAAACACAGAAAATGCTGAATATGTAACTTGCTGCTCAGTGGGGCTGAAAGGAACGGTTGCTGGTTCTTCAAAACAAAAATGTGAGTAACCACTTACAGACTACCTGAGTTTAAGCTTCAAAGTTAAAAAAGCGCAAATTTAAGAATCAAATTACTTAGAAAAAACAAAAAAATAGCTAAATACGTGACTTGCTGCTCTGCAGGTGTGTAGCAGGGTACAGTTGGAACCAAGGGAACATTTAAATTACCTACCAAAAATGTGATGTTAACAGTGAGGTGACAAAAGTCACGGAATAGCAATATGCACATGTACAGATGGAGGTAGTATCACGTACACAAGGAATAAAAAGGCAGTGCATTGGCGGAGCTGTCATTTGTACAAAGGTGATTCATGTGAAAAGATTTCCGATGTTATTATGGCCGCACGACGGGAATTAACAGATTTTGAATGTGAAATGGTAGTTGGAGCTAGACGCAGTGGCTGACTGCCTTCACTTAACGACCGAGAGCAGTGGCGTTTATATAGAGTTGTTACTGCTAATAGACAAGGAACACAGCGTGAAATAAGTACAGAAATCAATGTGGGATGTGCGACGAACTTATCCATTAGGACATCTTGGCGAGATTTGGCGTTAATGAGCTATGGCAGCAGACGACCGTCCAGAGAGCCTTCGCTAACAGCACGACACAGCCTGCAGCGCCTCTCCAGGGCTTGTGACCATATCGGTTGGACTCTAGACGACTGGAAAACGGTAGCCTGGTCAGATGTATGCCGATATCGGTTGTTAAGAGCTGATGGTAGGGTTCGAGTGTGGCGCAGACCCACGAAACCATGGTCCCAAGTTGTCAACAATGCATTGTGCAAGCTGGTGGTGGCTGAGCAATTGGGTGGGCTGTGTTTTCATGGGATGTAGTGGATCCCCTGATCTAACTGAACCTATCATTGACTGGAACTGGTTGTGGTCGACTACTTCGAGACAATTTGCAGCCATTCGTAGACTTCTTGTTCCAAGACAACAATGGAATTTTTATGACTGACAGTGCGCCATATCAGAACATTCTAGACAATTCGAGCGAAGGATTTGACCACCCAGATTTCCCAACGTTAATCGCATCGAATATTTATGGGTCATAATTAAGAGGCCAGTTCGTGCACAAAATCCTGCACCGCCAACAATTCCGCAATTATGGACGGTTATAGAGGCAGAATGGCCCGATATTTGTATAGGGTGATATCCAATGACTTGTTGAGTCCATGCCATGTCGAGGTGCTGCACTATGCAGAGTTATTAAACATGGTTTTCCGAAACTAATTCACCAAAGAAGACGAAGTAAATATTCCTGAATTCCAATCAAGGACAACTGCCAAGATGAGAAACATAGAAGTGTATAGCCTCTGTGTAACAAAGCAGCTTAAATCACTTAATAAAGGCAAGGTCTCCGGTCCAGATTATATACCAGTCAGGTTCCTCTCAGAGTAAGCTGATAAAATAGATCCATATTTAGCAATTATATACAATCACTCGCTCACAGGAAGATCTGTACCTAAAGACTGGAAAATAGCCCGTTACCCAATACCCCAATACACAAAAATGGAAGTAGGAGTAATCCGATGAATTACAGGCCTATATCACTAACGTCGATTTGCAGTAGGGTATTGGAACAAATACTGTATTCTAACACTATGAAGTACCTCGAAGATAACGATTTATTGACACATAGTCAGCACGGATTCAGAAAATATCGAGCTTGTGAAACACAACTAGCTCTTTATACTCATGACGTAATAAGTGCTATCGACAGGGGATGTCAAATTGATTCCATATTTTTAGATTTCGAGAAGGCTTTCGACACCGTTCCTCACAAGCGTCTTGTAACCAAACTGCGTACCTACAGAGAATCGCCTCAGTTGTACGACTGGATTCGTGATTTCCTGTCAGAAGGGTCACAGTTCGTTGTAATAGACGGAAAGTCATCGAGAAAATCAGAAGCAATATCCGGCGTTCCCCAAGGAAGTGTTATAGGCCCTCTATTGTTCCTGATCTATATTAACGACGTAGGAGTAATCGTTTTAGATTGTTTGCAGATGATGCTGTCATTTACCGTCTTGTAAAGTCATGAGATAATCAGAACGACTTGCCAGATGATTTAGATAAGATATCTGTATGGTGCGAAAAGTGGCAATTGACCCTGAATAAAGAAAAGTGTGAAGTTATTCCCATGAGTACTAAAACAAATCAACTAAATTTCGATTACGCGATAAGTCACACAAATCTAAAGGCTGTAAATTCAGCTAAATACTTAGGGATTACAATTACAACTAACCTAAACTGGAACGATCACATAGATAATACTGTGGGTAGAGCAAACCACAGACTGCGATTCATTGGCAGAACGATTAGAAGGTGCAACAGGTCTACTAAAGAGATTGCTTACACGCGCTTGTCCGCCCTATTCTGGAGTATTGCTGTGCGGTGTGGGATCCGCATCAGGTGGGACTGACCGATGACATTGAAAAAGTACAAAGAAGGGCAGCTCGTTAGTATTATAGCGAAATAGGGAGATAGTGTCACAGACATGATACGTGAATTGGAGTGGCAATCATTAAAACAAAGGCCTTTTTCATTGCGACGGGATCTTCTCATGAAATTTCAATCACCAGTTTTCTCCTCCGATTGCGAAAACATTCTGCTGGCACTCACCTACATAGGGTGAAATGACCATCACGATAAAATGAGAGAAATCCTGGCTCGTACAGAAAAATTTAAGTGCTCGTTTATCCCGCGTGACGTTCGTGAGTGGAACGGTAGAGAGACAGCTTGAAGGTGGTTCATTGAACCCTCTGCTAGGCACTTTACTGTGAATAGCAGAGTAATCAATTAGATGTAGATGTATGCCAGGCAAAGGGACGTCCGCTACGATATTACAAGTTATCTCATGACTTATTTCACTGCATTGTGTTTAGAATGATCTCCTTTTACGCTGTCATGATTAAACTGGACTTCCATTCATTTTTTAAGTTTATGCAAAATGGTCTTAACTAATTATGTCAGACTGGTGTTTTCAAATATGGTAGCTAAAAAACAATGTCGTAATGGTCTCACTTGCCTGCACCTTGTTTTCGTGTAAATCTGCTATATTAAAGGAAGAGGTTCCAACAACATTTTTTTTTATTAGTTACAGAAGTAAAATAAGGGAATTTGTCCCTTCAGGATTGGCAACTGTTATCATTTAGTTTTATTTTTTTATTTCTAGAAAAAAATACAAATGATAAGTTAGTTGTTGCTCTCATTCTGATATTGTGTACACGCACTGTTGTCGGTAGATATTGTTATTTATCAGAACACTGACTCAGGTAAACAGTGCAGTGAAGTGTATTACGAATGTATTTAGTATGGAAAGAAACTGAACCCCATATCCATCGTACATCTTGGATCTTATATGACAGGCTATTGCCACATTTCAGATCGAGGTCTAAACACAGTACCATCTTGTCAAAACTGTTATTAGTAATTACCATTTTCAATTCAGTAGCAAGTTATAGTGCAAATGGTTACTAAGAACAGTTAAACTTAAGATTCCCTGCTTTTTTCGAGTGTAAAACCACTGATACACACAGAAGTAGAGATCTTGTGACTCATCATGTGAACAGAGGGGCTGAGCCTCCCGAGATGTAAGAGTTAAATGAGAGGGGTAATAAAAATGAATTATGTTACTAATTCTTTGACAATCTAGAAAATAGTGTGTGGGGTTACAATACCAAACGTAGTCTTGTAAGATGATCAGCACGTCATGTCTATAATACGGAAAATAGTTAAAGAAGAGAAATGGGATTTTCAGACATTTAGAAGAACACAATTGCGAATATGATTAGACTTCAGGTGCACTGTTTATTAGTGACAAATGAAAATTTGTGCTGCACCAGGACTCGAACCCAGATTTCCTGCTATATGTAAGCAGTTGCAGTAACAACTTTGGTTTTCTCAGTAAGCCTGCCAGTCTGGGTTCGAGTCCCAGTCTGTAACAATTTTTAGTATGTCATTAATAATTCATGCAGTTGAAGTCTAATCATATTTGCAATTGCGACTGTCTTTCTTCTATTTCATATACCTGTAGAACGTAGAAGTGTCTGTCCTTTCAGACACACATGTATGTCTGAAGTGCATAGAAAAGTATACTGTAAAACACAGATGCTGCAAAATAGTTTAAGACATTTGTTAATGTTCAACACAGGAAGACTGAAATAGTAGCCAGATAAGTTTCGTTCAGTCAGTTATTGGCACCTATCTCTACAGTGCAGACCAACATTTTAGGAATGGATTTATTTATTTATTTAATCCTTCTAATCAAACATGTATAGAATATATACAAGGATTTTGGACATGGTTAAGTCTTTATAACATAGAATACAGTTTGCATTGCATTCATAAGGACTAGATATTTAAGTAATTTACTAAAGAATCATGCATTCAACAAACATTAGAGACAACATACAACATAGAATATTCATAATGCGCATTTATTTTTGTTCTTTCGTTTCTAGGTACTCTGTCAGACTGTAAAAGCAATGATCAATTAAATATGCCTCTAGTTCAACCATAAAACTATTGAGTTTACTTATGGATTTTATACAATTAGGCAGATTATTGTAAATTTTTATATCAATATGTAGAGTGCATTTTTGGCACAATGATGTTCTCACTAGTTTCACATGGTGATCCGATTTTTGTCTTGTAGATTAGATTAGATTAGAATTACTTCTATTCCAATTGATCCAGAGTGAGGAGGTCCTCCAAGATGTAGAACATGTCAGAAAAACAACAATACATGACAAATATTTACAACTCAAACAAATAAGCTAATGTACCATTCCACAGGTCCCAAGTGGCATGGTCATCATTTTTTAATGAACGCTATGTGAAAGCATCATTTTACAAGTACTAGTGCACTGAATTTAAAATAAAAAAGTTTTTTATTTATTTATAATATAATAAACGTGTAATACAACTACTAAATACTTATTTACACATTACTGTACTGAACTGGTTTAGAAGTTACATTGCACTTACACACACACACATGCCCACACACACACTTATTTACAATTAACACATTACTGCACTGAAATTGTGGAGAATTTAGATCAGTTGGTTCTACTGAAAAATTCATCAATGGAGTAGAAGAAGTTGGCCACCAATAAAACCTTTAGGCTTCTCTTAAACTGAATTTAATTGGTTGTTCAGCTTTTTATGGCTGCAGGCAAGTTATTGAAAATGTGTGTTCCTGAATAATGCAAACCTTTTTGTACAAGACTAACTGACTTTAAATCCTTGTGAAGATTATTCTTATTTCTGGTATTGATTCCATGAATTGAGCTGTTGGTTTGAAAAAGTGATATATTTTTAATGACAAATTTCATTAAGGAATAAATATATTAGAAGCAGTAGCTAGTATCCCTAGTTCCCTAAACAAGCTTGTGCAGGATGTTCTTGAGTTCACACCACATATAACTCTTACTGCACGTTTTTGTGCCTGGAAAACTTTAGCTTGGCTTGATGAATTGCCCCAAAAAATAATCTCATATGACATTATGGAATGAAAGTAAGCATAGTATGCCAGCTTTTTCATTTTTATATCCCCTATGTCTGACACAACTCGCATTGCAAATAGAGATTTGTTAAGATGCTTCAGTAGTTCTGTGGTGTGCTCCTCCCAGTTGAATTTATTATTAAGCTGTAATCCCAAGAATTTAACACTGTCCACTTCTTCTATTTGCTTTTCATCGTATGTTAGGCATATACTCGTGGAACACCCCTTAAAAGTTCTGAACTGCATGTAGTGTGTCTTTTCAAAGTTTAGTGAAAAAGAATTGGCTAGGAACCAGTGATTAATGTCCATAACTATTTTATTAGCTGACCTTTCTAAGACTACATTTGATTTGCAATTTATTGCAATGTTTGTATCATTGGCAAACAAAACGAACTTGGCTTCTGGTAGTGTTATTGATGAAAGGTCATTGATATACACAAGAAAAAGTAAAGGCCCTAAAATGGGACATTGTGGGATCCCACATGTAGTTCCTTGTTGGATGATGCCTTATAGCTTGATACATGCCTCTTTCCTAATAACAACCTTGGTTTCCTGCCAGAGATATAAGATGCATGTATATCTCCATTTTTAATATGATACCTGGGTGTCTATTGATATATTTTTTATAAAAACAGAATTTCGTAGATGAAAATGCAAGGAAGGGGAAGAATTGACATTTTTTTGAATATGGGTCTGCATGATTTTCTATTGTTTACCCCTTCAATAATTCTTAATATTCTCTTTTGCATCCTGAAAAGTTTAATAATTGTTGTCACATTGCCCCACAAGATTATGTCATATTTAATTACAGAATGCACATAGGAGTAGTATACATTTAACAGGCTGGCTTTGTTGCAACAAAGTTTCCAGATCCTTAGCAGGTTTTACTTGGTTTTCTTTGCAGATATTCAATGTGCTCCTCCCATGTTGTGTTTTTTTGGAGCTAGAGTCCCACAAATTTTGTCCTGTCAACACTTTCAAGAACTCTACCCCTTAGTTCTATGTGTATGTTAGTGTGTTGCCTTCCTTCTAGATTGTTGGAGTTTAGTACTACTGTGTTTTCTTTGTTTATAATTAGCTTGTTGTAGATGAACCACTGTTCTACACTGTTTGGATAGCAAAGTCTTTTTTTTTCAGTAATAAGGAGGCTTCTACTGTCTGCAAATTGGAGGGTAGTTTGGTAATACTTGTTGTATATAAGATCATTGACATAGAGGAGAAACAGAGTGTGTCTCAATACTGATCCTTGGGGGACGTCGTATTTCTTATTTTCATGTCCTGAATAAGAGTAGCTGATTTAGATATGATAAGTATAGTGAACTTTAAGCAGCTGTTTGTGACCACATAGGTATGTCCTGAGCCACTCACTGGATGTACCTCTAATTCCTAATTGGTCAAGCTTCTGCAGCAGGGCATTATAGTCAATGATATCAAAAGCTTTGGATAAATCAAGACATATGCCTGTCACAAAATTACTCAGTTCCAGTTTAGTACAGATTTCATTAAGAAATTCATATATTGCTCTCTCAGTTTAATACCCTTTCCTGAAACCATGCTGTGAGGGAGAGAGAATTTTATGTTTCAGAAAATCTCTTATAAAAAAATTTCCTAAAATTTTTGAAAATACAGGCATTAGGGTTATTGGCCTATAATTTGAAACGTTTTCTAGATTTCCTTTTTTGAGCAGTGCTATCAGTTTAACTGTTTTTAAGTATGAAGGGAAGGTTCCTGTTGCCAGTGAGCTGTTGCACAAGTTTGTCAAGCGTTCAGCTATGGCGAGACAGCATTTTTAATAATCGCATCTGGTATTCCATCAAGTACAAATGAGTACCCTGTTTTTGATTCTTGAATATCAACTTCGTAAGATAGTACATGTATTATGGAACTGTTTATTAGCATTCCTGATTCTGCAAACAGTTGGTATTTAGTTAGCTACATGTTCCATTCATCATTTCAACGATTCTTTTATCGAAATGCGATGGAACGAGTTAGTTTACAGGATATGTATACACGATTAACGTTAACATTAATGAAAACATTATTATTTTTAGTCCTACTCGTGCAAGCAACCACACTTTTTTTACTGGATACCAGTTTTTAAGTAGAAATTCGTCAATGGAGAAGAAAGAGTTGTCCAGGACAAAAGATGTTAGACGGTCTTGATCTTAATGTCAGAAATCTAATTGATTGTCATCAATTTTTGGCATGAACCTTGTCACTATTCGTCTGGGAGAGAGTGGACGTAGCCACGGAAGCACAACAGCGTGCAAGTTTGTGCAAGACAAGGTTCTAGCAATGTAACAAGTTTAACTACTTAAATCACAGAGGAACTGACGTGGAGAATGATATTTTCCATAGAACAGCTGTTAATCTCTCCAGCCAAGAACTGGACGACTTCTCTTTGGCAGCGCTGAATAAAGGCCTTCTTGTTCTCCAGCCCCATGACTTCTGCAATTATTAGATAGTTAATGTAGACCGGTGTATTCGGCATCTGTGGCATGACGTTGCAGTTATACTGCCAGCTCACAAAGAAGATGCAACTGTGGTTCTGAACACTGTAGACTACCATCTGAAAGTGCTACATTTATTATACCAGAAGCTAAGTTGTAAGTCAACGTAGGCGATTGACAGAAAGACAGGGAAGATTTTAGAGGACTCTGGTTCACCAGACAAAGTACTGAAGAAATTAATGCCTCCTGCAACCAGACCTCACAAGCTTTTTAGAGTGCTGAAAATACACAAGGAAAATGTCCCTCTTAGGCCCATTGTTAGTGCGATCAGTTCGCCTACCTACAAGCTGGCAAAACATGCAGCAGGGTTATTAGCACCCAAACAGAGATATTGTGAGCGCCATGTTGTAAACTCGCAGACATTTGATGAGACACTCAAGAAAAGCAAAATAAGTCGAAACGACATAATGGTTAGTCTGGTCATTGTGCCACGTTTTACGATGCTGCCATTACAAGACACGTTAGAGCTTCGGCCAAACAGTTTCCACCTGGAATCGCCAAGTTGTTCCATCCTTTTCTAAAGGTGACATACTTCTTCTAGAGCGACGAATATCGTGAGCTGACGGATGGCACAGCGATGGGGTCACGACTGTCTCTGGCAGTTACGAATTTCTTCATGGAGGACTTCGAGGAGCAGGCTCTGCTCTCTGTGAAGTTGTGTCGGTCTTGCCTCGTACATCACGTTGATGACACCTTCCTGATATTACCTCATGGTGAAAATACGCCGTAGTAGTTCTTGGATGTTTTAGTTGAGACGAAGGCAAGAATCTGACTTCATCGTTCAGTGTACAGAAAACCAATGTACACTGATCGATACTCGAACGCCAGTAGTATTCACACCCCGTACACAAGAAAGCGGTTCTGAACGCGTTAATACACAGAGCGAAGATTATTCCTAATGACAGACATCTCTATTCTGAACTGCAACATCCGAGCCACGTGTTCGGAAAGAATGACTACAGCATGGGAGACAGTGCAACTGCTTTCAGGTTCTTCCAACGAAGGATGTGTTGTCATCTGGCAGAAGAGACCAAGCTGCTTGTTTCCCTGCCATACTATGGGGCAACGAGCAGCAAGTTAGTCTACGCCCACTGTGTATGGTGAACTTCGCGCATGAGGTGGCGTCTATATATGTCAAACAAAAAGCACAGTTGCAAAGTGTTGTACTGAGCACAAGCAACATATTAAACAAAGGGAGGTTGATAAGTCGGCCATAGCTGAGCATTCCCTAGAAAACAGACACAAAACACAATTTAAAAGACAAGATGCCTAAGCCACGCTTCAACATATTGAGATTCCATTTTAAAGGAGACAGTCGAGAGAGACCAGGGCTACGCACTTAATGAGGTCTGGAGGGGGAGTTGGCCTTTGGATATAAAAAAAGTCAAGATGGATGGTTGACGCTTGTTGGGAGGAGCGGGAGTGACAGACTGAAACGTGGCGCCGTCCGCTCTCGTCATTGCTGACTAGAAATACGGGTAGTAGACTTGGCCACTGTTTCGATACACTGTATCAATACCTGGAACTGTTTCAGTGTTTCGGAACGGCTATGGTTCACTGTTTCGAAACAGTGGTGTTTCATTCCGCCCCTGTCTCGGATCTCGAGCCAGACACAGAAACTGTATCGTTGTTTCAAAATTAGACTGTTTCAGTCCACCTGTGCCTGGAACGGACTAATTGTATCGAAACAGTGATGTTTCATTCCGCTCGTGTCGGACGAGATTCGGGCTCGGCACAGGTACTGAAACACAACATACCACTTCATGAAACACTTTCAAGAGTGTCGAAATCTTTTGACAAGCAATAGCGTGAAGCTTAAGATATCTGAAAATAAAGCTTCGTTTCTATCTAACTGTCCTATTCGGAAATGGCGTAACAACTGCTTTATAAACGCTGACCAAACAATAAAACAACGCACACTACTCACATTCAAAATAATAAATATGTGAAAATCATTCAGTTAAATTACACTTTTTTATAACATACGCTTCTTTGTTCATGTGCAGTAATCATATTAAGAAACGCAAGTAAGACTACAACATTTTAAATAAAAAAAGGTGTAGAGTGACAGTTATTAGACATGTACATAAGTTTGATGTAGGTATAATTGCAAGCAATCTGTTTGACATATCACTGATAGTGTAATGGTGAACGGGAAGCATCGTAAATTTATACTAACGGTTCGAAACACCTTGCAACACAAAATTTTTTCTATTATATTTTGTTATTTATTCGAATCATTTGCCGTTATTTATGAGTCTATAGTCACTGTGTCTATTATCCACAATGATTCCCTTTGTGTGCATGGAAATTAGCAGGATGGGTATATTAGCCATTCTAATGGAATGTGGGAATCCCAGTAGCATATCTGTTGTTTCTGCAGTTTGCTCCCACCTCCAGTTCCGTTCGTGGTGGTTCTTCTGTCTTCAGCTAGGGCTTTCCTCAGCCAATTGAAAAGTATGAAAGTCACATGACACAAAAGCAGCGCATTTGCTGCAGGAAATACGAAACTGCCAAGACGCCTAAGTGATAGTTTCATACTTTCTGCGATATGATTAGCGCTCTCGCACCTCATTTGTGTTTATACGGACATACTTATACAGTAGACATTCAAGACGATAAAATGTGTAGGTTTATTAGATTACAAAACGCAAACTGTTTCACTGTTTCGAAACACCGTGTCGAAACATTACATTGTACTGTTTCATTTGTTTCGAAACATTTACGAGTTTCTGTTTGCCCATCTCTAACGGGTAGCATTCATCTCTGACGTAACGCTACGCCATCGTGACGTAAATAACCTAAATCGACTAAATGAGTACGTATATCGATCTTTGTAGTTGTACCGATAACGTCAAAGCTAAATGTGAATACTTGTGTACAAACGAAGTGACAGGAGTTGTGTGACATGATCATCCCAGCTGAATGAATTGTTAAATGTAATCCCAATAATTTGCGATGTTATTGTGTATTTTTGAACATAATTAATGTCTGAGCGAAGGAGCCATAACGAAATAAAAAAAAGCTTGTCATTCTTTTTAAATCCGATGAATCGTGCATAAATCGTGTGGACAGAAAAGTGAAGTAATTAATTATTAAGCTGCAATCCAAAGAATGGGGGATGTTATTGTGTGTTTCATGAACGTAACGAATATCTGAATGAAGGAATCATAACCATAACGAAAGTTTAAAAAGTATCTAGTCATGTATTCAATCCGATTAATATTGAATAAATCATGTGGATAAAAACGTGAAATAGGAAGAAATTAAAGTGTTCCGTATTTTTATAAAATTCAATTAATTGTATGTAATTCATGTGGGCAGAAACGTTAAACTGAGAAATTGAAGTTCCTCTGAAGATAGTTCAGAATGTTGCTAGAAACATTAAACCCTCTAGTTCCATTTAATATGGCCTTTGTGTTGTAAATCAACTAAGAAAGTTAGTGACATCTTTCAGACTATCTTTACGGATCTGCTCGATAGTTCTCTCATCTCCTTTAGAGCCCATGTTCAGAACGACGTACACGCTAGCAACACCGGAAAATAGGACAATGAAAGCACATAAACAAATATCAATGCAGATTCAAGACGCACGCAACAGTCTATATATACAGAATGCACACAACAGTCGACAGGACAACTGGTGAATCTCATGATGACGCGTGCCTACGTCACTATGATGTAGGGCTCTGCTCACCTAGCGTCAGATGAATGATACCACTATAAATACCGACCTGGGCGCTGGAAGCCATTTTCTTTGTGACGTAGATAGACTAGATCTGTTGTTTGTAAGCTGTGCACCTCGTGATGTGTTGATCAGCATGTTGAACTTTGTATTGACTTGTGGACTAAGTTCTAGCTGCTACAATCTTCTGTTACCAAAGAAAAGTGTATCAATTTGCAGTTCTTTGAACAGCAAGTACTTCGTAGATGTTAATACAATTATTTTTTGCAGCTACTTAATAAGAAGAGAACACTTGTGTTTGATCAAGAAGTTATATCAAAAGCTGTATTTTAAACCAACAAAATATGTAGAAATACGTTTTGAAATGTGTATATCTACACTGCAAAATCTATTCTGACTTTTTATTTTCAGATAGCAGTACTAGAAATGCCAAGGTGCTGTAGTGTGGAGATTAGATTAGATTCAGTTTTCGTTCCACCGACCGAAAAAATGAGATGATTCTTGTGGATGTGGAAGATGTCAGAAAGCATGAGATAAAAACATCAAACATTTGGATATAATACTTAATACCCTGATCATTTCTCAGCAGATAGTCGAAAATAAGCTAATACAATGAAGTAAACTGGGACAGCTAATATTTACAGAATTAACACACTGTCAGAATGAAACACTATTAATAAATTAATACAAGCAAAATACCTAATTTTGACTGTTGTAACCAAGTGCTTTCAAAACTGTAATCTAGCAGATATTTTTACTTAAGCTGACTTAACACTCTCTGTTAAGATATTCATCTATGGCGTAGAAGGAGTTGCCTATCAAAAAGTCTTTCAAACTCTGTTGAAACTGTGCATTATCTGAAAACAAGTTTTTAATGGTTACTTGCAATTTATTAAAAATGTGTGTTCCTGAATATTGGATCCCTTTTTGGACGAAGGTAAGTGATTTTAGGCCTTTATGTAGATTTTTCTTATTCCTAATATTGATACTGTGTACTGAGCTGAAATGAAATGATCGTATGGCATTGTTGGCCGGGAGACCCCATGTGGGGTGTTCACCGCCGGAATTGCAAGTCCCTTTTAGCTGACGCCACTTTGGCGACTTGCGAGTCACAGATGATGGAATGATGATAAAGACACACAACACGCAGTCATCTCGAGGCAGAGAAAATCCTTGACCCCACCAGGAATCGAGCCCGGGACCCTGTGCGCAGGAAGCGAGAACACTAGCGCAAGACCACGAGCTGTGGACTTGTACTGAGCTATTGGTTGGAAATTGAGATGGATTTCTTGCAACAAATTTCATTAAGGAATAAATATACTGAGAAGCAGTGGCTAGAATACAAGTTCCTTGAACAGGTTTCTGCAAGATGTCCTTGAATTTACACCACAAATGATTATTATCACACACTTTTGCACCCTAAAAACTTTTGCTTGGTTTCATGAGTTGCCCCAGAATATCATCCCATATGACATAATAGAATGACAGTAAGCAAAGTATTCAAGATTTTTTATATTTATATCTCCTATGTCTGAGATCATTCTCACAGCAAATACAGACTTGTTTAGGCGCTTAAGCAATTTTGTGGTATGCCCATCCCAAGTGAATTTATTATTGAGTTGTAATCCCAGAAATTTAACACTGTCAAACTCTTCGCTCTGCATGTCTTCATACGTTATACTCATACTGGAAGGAAATCTCATACAGGTTCTGAATTGCGTATAGTGGGTCTTCTCAGAATTTAATGACAAAGAATTAGCTATAAACCACTTGTTAATGTCAGTGATAATTTAATTAGACTCAAACCATTCTGCAGTATTACTGGTGACACCATAATACTCTAATTTACTTAGGAATATGCTGTGATTCACACAGTCCAAGGCTTTTGACAGGCCACAGAAAATGCCAGTACCATGTAATCTATTATCTAATGAATTAAGTACATTCTCACTGTAAGTGCAAATAGCTTCCTCTATTTAAGAACCCTCCAGAAATCCAAACTGTGACTTGGACAATATATGTTTTGCAGTCAGATGCTTAAGGAGATGCTTGAACACAACCTTTTGAAATATTTTCGAGTAAGCCAACAAAAGTGAAATTGGTAGATAGTTTGATGGTATCTCTTTATCCCCCTTCTTATAAAGAGTCTTCACTTCAGCATATTTTAGCCAGTCTGGAAATGTCTAATGATAAGAGATTGATTATGCAAAGTGAGTTGAGTTGCCTTTAGGGGAAAACGATTCTCAAAAGTGGAGGCAACTTTATTAATGAATGCTTAGTATTTTTCGTTTGAGTCAGATGTATTGTAAACAACTACCCAGCCCATGTCTTTGTGCAATTTTCTGAATTTCTCAATTTTTCACTTATTTATTACCCTTCTGTACAGATTTAATAGATTTTTATCCTGACAAGTTTCAATATTTAACGCAAGCTGCTGCATGTCATGATCAGATTGCCCATTTACTATTGGTTTTGTGATATGACTTTTTTCCCTAGATTTGTCTATAAAGATATTATCAATAGCAATCTCAGAGCATTTACACATCCTAGCAGCAAAGTTCACAGTAGCAACTAAATTGAATGATGGTGTTACTGACTGCAATAATTGTTCACTGACAGAGCTTTTCAATTAATCCACATTAAAATCTCCAGCAACTACTATTTCCTTGTTTTTTGCTATGAGGTGCGACAACAGAGCTTCCAGATTTTTTATGAAGAGGTTAAAATTTCCTGAAGCGAATCTGTATATACCTACTATTATAAAGGAGGTATTAACTATTTCCTTGTATTTGCTATGAGGTGCGACAACAGAGGTTCCAGATTTTTTATGAAGAGGTTAAAATTTCCTGAAGGGAATCTGTATATACCTACTATTATAAAGCACGTATTATGAAATACAAAATTTATTAATATCAATATTCTTGAAATCAAAACAGTTTCTGACAAATATGGCAACTCTTCCTTTAACCATATTTCCTCTACAGAAATAGGAAGTTAATTTGAACCTTGAAACATTTAACATATCTATACTAGTGATTGCATGATGTTCAAGAGGCAGATTATATCAACTGGTATCCTCAACTCTAATTTTTCAATACAAATAAGTAACTCATTAAGCTTACCCCTTAGTCCTCAGATATTCTGATGCATTAGTGATAGCTGATTTTGTGCGCTGGCTGAATTGCAACTGGATGAACCTAATTTTCCTGCCAATTTTTGAGTATCTTTAGTTTCAATTGGAGGCTGTCTGTGAGAATTGTGCACATTAAAATTTGCTTTCTGGCTACCTGTTTTATCAATGTGAATGTCATTTTCAGCCTGTCTCTGAACAACTTTTGTTTTTACCCTTCCTACCCTAAAAAAGTGCACTTCTGTCACTTGTAACCACTGGTACTTTACCACTTGTGACAGTGCCCTCCTTTAAGCTATTTGCTATTATCCCAGACAGTTTTCCTTGGCTGACTGTAAGAGTAATTACAGATCTCAAAACGAAGGTGCCAGCACATTTTCTTTACCACGTGGTGACGAATAACGCAGCTAGCTCTTTATTTGCACGAAGTAATGGCCGCTATCGACAGGGGATCTCAAGTTGATTCCATATTTCTAGATTTCCGGAAAGTTTTTGACACCGTTCCTCACAAGCGACTTCTAACCAAGCTGCAGAGCTATGGGGTATCGTCTCAGTTGTGCGACTGGATTCGTGATTTCCTGTCAGGAAGGTCGCAGTTCGTCGTAATAGACGGCAAATCATCGAGTAAAACTGAAGTGATATCAGGTGTTCCCCAAGGAAGCGTCCTGGGACCTCTACTGTTCCTGATCTATATAAATGACCTGGGTGACAATCTGAGCAGTTCTCTTAGACCGTTCGCAGATGATGCTGTAATTTACCGTCTAGTAAGGTCATCCGAAGACCAGTATCAGCTGCAAAGCGATTTAGAAAAGATTGCTGTATGGTGTGTCAGGTGGCAGTTGACGCTAAATAACGAAAAGTGTGAGATGATCCACATGAGTTCCAAAAGAAATCCGTTGGAATTCGATTACTCAATAAATAGTACAATTCTCAAGGCTGTCAATTCAACTAAGTACCTGGGTGTTAAAATTACGAACAACTTCAGTTGGAAGGACCACATAGATAATATTGTCGGGAAGGCGAGCCAAAGGTTGCGTTTCATTGGCAGGACACTTAGAAGATGCAACAAGTCCACTAAAGAGACAGCTTACACTACACTCGTTCGTCCTCTGTTAGAATATTGCTGCGCGGTGTGGGATCCTTACCAGGTGGGATTGACGGAGGACATCGAAAGGGTGCAAAAAAGGGCAGCTCGTTTTGTATTATCACGTTATAGGGGAGAGAGTGTGGCAGATATGATACACGAGTTGGGATGGAAGTCATTACAGCATAGACGTTTTTCGTCGCGGCCTGACCTTTTTACGAAATTTCAGTCACCAACTTTCTCTTCCGAATGCGAAAATATTTTGTTGAGCCCAACCTACATAGGTAGGAATGATCATCAAAATAAAATAAGAGAAATCAGAGCTCGAACAGAAAGGTTTAGGTGTTCGTTTTTCCCGCTCGCTGTTCGGGAGCGGAATAATAGAGAGATAGTATGATTGTGGTTCGATGAACCCTCTGCCAAGCACTTAAATATGAATTGCAGAGTAGTCATGTAGATGTAGATGTAGATGTAGATGTAGAATTAAAGAAAAAATGGCTAAGGAAAATTTCCACCGATTTCTCATAGATAAAGAAACCAGTAACATGCATAAAACGTTTGAAGACAGAAAAGTTTCTAAGTGATGGAGAGATAAAGATATTTGGAAGAAGGTATCTCAAGCTGAAACGTTCAATTTTTCCAAATTTACCAGAATACTTGACAAGAGCTGAACTCTCATGAAGAAGATTATATGTAATAGAACACGAAAATCTTGAGAAAGCAGTGTGCAAGAAGTTTGGAAGATTACGAGCAATATGAAGGACAAATCTCTATTAAAAATTTGGGAGACATATGCAAGAAACAGTGGTGCTGTATCTAGTGTGAACAGGAGACAGTGCTGTGTTTTATTGATGTCACTAACGAATTACCAGATATTTTAGGTTCAGTAACTATTAATACTTATTTAAGTGTCCTACTTTCTGTCCAGACACAAAAAATACCACTGCATAAAGTGCCCACTCAGTATAAGTCAGTAAAAACTAAGCATTATTTGAGAGAATATAGAAATATGCTGAGCCAATAGTATCTGTAGGAGACAATTTAAACAAATGTTTGGTTTTTGAAAATGTAGTGACAGTCCTATAAAATAAATTTTCAGGCGCCTCACACCCACAGCTGCAACTGATAATTGAGCAAATTCAGTTCTTAATAAAGAAAGATAACAGTTGCAGACACTGTGGGAATACATTGTTACTGGCTACTTCTCTCTATTTCTGTTCAGATTGGTCATACACAACTGTGTGCAACCGTGGTTACCTATATTTGCCACATCCATGCATTGTCAGAAAGGTGACAGGTAAGTTCAATTTGAATAGTACAAATTTAGGTTTCAGTGTGGAGTATCTGAAAGTTAAAAAAAAACATTCTTGAAAGATCGTGAACTTGTGGTAAGTGTGCTCCTTGATGAAATTTACATCGAGTCTCATTTGGCCTTTAAAAGAGGTAAATTTATGGTGCCAGTAACACTGATATCAATGATCTTTCCAAAACAGCTCAGGTTTTCATTATGTCCAGTGTACTTTCAAAATTTAAAGATGTTGTGATTATCACATCAGTTAATAATTTAACTGCTCAACGGCTAATAAATATGTTATTACATATAATTAGTGATTTATTATGTTGCCTTCAGTTTCAAATTGACAAGCTTATGAGTTACTTACTGCTTGTCTTATTTTGTAGCCTTGTATTCAACATCTTAATGACAGAGTACATATACTGAAATGTACCTATGATAACTGGATTATTAAATCTGACAGAGTCGGGAAGTTTCCAGATTTTTGACAATTTTGAAGTTACAGTACTGCAAACTTTCAGTATTTAGAATTGATGTACTTGAAGGAAAACGCTTCATTGGTGCAATCCAGTCATTTATTGTCATTTAAGGCCTTACATCCTTCCAGTATTCAGAAGGAAAATGTTAACCTTGCACTCAAGATTTTTGGTGATAAAAATGTTGCTGCCTTAAAGGTCTTAGCTTCAAGAGAGACATATTCTACAGGCTCTGAACATACTTCATCTTTCATGGAAATAATTTGTAACTGGTGGCACACTGTTAATGTGTAAGGTGTATTTGAAGGTGAAAGGTTTAATGATCGGTATTGGCGGCCTTTAAGGTAAACAGCTTTTTACAGCTAGGTTTTTAAGAAAAATGTCTGTGTGGTTAAAAAGTTGGAGGCAAAGTGTTCATAACTCTCATACTTTAAGTTCTCAAACTTTTCAGGCACTAGTCAATACTCTTGATGGATTTTTACTACTGATTCAATATGTATTCGAACATTATAAGACAGATTATATATTACTGAGTAAGTTTCAGAATGACAATCTGGAAGGTAGATTTAGTTGTTACCATCAACTGAGTGGCGCAAACTGTTATGTAAGTTACATTCAGATACTTGAGAGTGAAAAGAAAGTAAGATTTAAACATATTGTACGCTAAATTCTTTCAATAAAAATGTTCCTCTACATGCATTGCTTCCTTGCTGTGGAATATTCAATAAATGTGTGAATACTGACAAGTATTCTGCAGTGTTGCAGGAGTATTTTGAAGTGTAACATTTACCAGAAAATTTCCTGTCAGTGCTGATGTACATTGCTGGTTATGCTGTAAAGAATGAGATTTTTCTAAAAAAAAATGTGACATTTGCGCCTCTTGGGTGCTATATACTGTTATAAGGAAGTTGAAATATCCATACCAAATTACTTCATAACAGAATACAACTGTGGAAAGTTGGCAATTGCCACTGAAACTGCTGGTGACTGACCTTCCTTGGTTATGCAGAAAGCAATATTACATTTGTATTCAGGTAGTTTCGTTGGTGACTCACATCACCTTTCCGTCTTGCACAAAATATATTGCTTAAATCTGGAGAACTGTGATATTACTGAGGCTGACTTCAATGATGTTTACAAACTTCAGAGACCTTTGAAAAACATACTGCAAAATATTAACTCTCATCCTGTTAAGTAAAGTTGTACAATCTCACTAAAAACGTAAGTGATTCTGTAAGCTGTAATAGATGTGGCAGGCAGTTAAAGAAACTGAGGACAACGTAAAATATTTTTGTGGATAACTTTTTAAATTTATTAACTCATCAGTGGAGAAGTGTCAGTTGTTAATTGATGGGTTTATTTCAATAGTGGTACAAGTTCATTTTTGATCATTTTGAGATACAGAGTCCTAAAGTTAAATGAGCGCTGAAAAACCTTCAGTTGAGATACCAGAAATATTCAAGCAAATGGCTTCTTGCTGGAGATGAACCTTTCTTTCTGCTTGTTTGGATCATTAATTTCAGAAGCACTATAGACAGAAAAGTGGAGGTAATGGACTTGTACCAGTATTGAAATACGCCCTTCGATTAATATATGACAAATAAATACGATTTTGTAACACAGTCACTACAAATTCCACCATAAGATGAATTTTATAGTTAGCAAGGAAATAATGAACACACAAAATGGAAAAATGTCAGTGACATGTGTAAATAATGTGTTATACTATGAGTACTTTAAAAATCATTTTTACACAGCATGCAGGATTTATTTCTTCAAGATTATATCAAGGAAAATGAAGATATTGTAAATAAAGAATATAATGTGAAACAGAGAAATGTAACCACTCTTTGAAAAAGCTGTTTATTCATTGATGATTGAACTGTATCATATTTGTGAAATACTTTTATCTATCGATATGTTCTACTTAATACGATTCAACATAATCAATACATGTCCATACAGTCCTCAACATGTTTATTCCATACTTTCATACCAAGTAATATTGTTAAATGTGAAAGTCACTGTGTCTCATATGTTTTCACAACTAAACTGCTGAACTGATGTCGACGACATTTGCTATGAACATAGCTTGAACTCTGAGGAAGAAGACCCAAAGCAAGAAATCGACTGCATACTTTAAAGTAGAGGATGGAACGATCTTTTTTTTTACAACGGTAAACATATACTACTTTTAAAAATATTAAATTCGTAACATAATGTCCACTTTATATGATATATAGTTACTTCACGTTCATGATACACAGATAAACGCTCCTGCTCACACCTCTCCACATGTGCTGCTCAACAGTGATGCTAAGTATGTCATGGTATCATATATATTGGGGCGTACAGTGGTGGATGGGGATGGTGGAGCACATCATGAACTACACTTGCTACAAAAGCAGAGATGCAAAGGCAGCTGACATTATTACATGTACAACAGCTTCTTACTTACCATCATTCATCATAAAAAAACTACTGATATTCGAGTGCAGCGATGGTTAACAGCTAGTAGTAAATAAGTTTACTGGACAAAATATTAAGCACCCCCTTAAAAGAGCACACTGGTGCTTTGGATGGTGTACAACTGACAGTGAACTAGTGTGTATATTCCAGTTGGTTGTATGGAACTTGTGCAGTGAGACAGATCGATAAAGAGACATGACAAAATGGCAGAAATGGACTATCTTGCTAGGATGTGTTTGTGACAAAACGGTGAATGAAAATGCCTGATTCATTTGTGAGTCAATGTAGACAGTCCAACACGTCTACCAGGAATGTGTACCAATTGCGGCCGTATAACATGGTGTAAGAACAGTGGCCATAAAAAGATACTGACCAACATGGAAAAGATTCATGTGTCACCCCTTGTCAAAGATAATCGGTTTCAAATCTGTCAGGAATTGATGCTGTTAGTAAATATAGGTCCATCTCAACCAGTTTCTGCAATGCATAACTGTATGCACTAGAAATTTGGACTTGCGTATATCACAAAAGATCAACCCTTAGAGTGCCACATAAAGCAGCACGTCTTCAACGGTCCATACGACACAGAAACTGGACAGTAGCTGACTGGAGTTGTGGTCCAATGAGTCGCGATTTTGCCACTTTTCAAGTGATGTAAGGGGTTGAGTGCACTGACTGTCTAATGAGGAATTTTTCTGCAACATGTGAAGGGTATGATTCAGGCTAGATGTTTTGCTAGTGTTTTTCGACTAAGAATTCGGTCTATTCATTTTGGTTGTGATGAAGATGTAATCGGATCTTTAATTCGGCATTTAACATGATTTCATTAACAAAACTACTTAGTAAGACTACACTCTTCAAAAATGTAAATAATTGACTTGAAATATTACTTCAGGTGAACTGCACAGACAACACAATTTCAGCCACATTAAGTACTGCGATTCTATTCTTGCTATCAGTGTGACGAAACGTTTAGAAGTTCCACAGACTGTGTACATCAACAAACAAAAACATATTCGGTGATTGGTCAGCACCATAGGAAACAACCACAAACTGTTGTTAGGCAATTGGAAATACGTCCAACTTATGTATTACGTATACTCAAGGGTATTCATGTAAATTTTTTCAAAGGAGGAAGGGACAAGACTTTAAAAAACTAATTTTCATGTAAATGAGTTGGTGAGTTTTGAGACATGTCATGGTATTTAGCACTAAATTGAATAGGTGACATGAAAAAGTGTCACAGACCAGGTTATCCATTCAACGTATGAATAAAAACTCTGTGTTCCAGATGCTCGGGGGGTTTGGGATAGGGGGGCTGGAACAAGAACAATGTCATCACTACCCTTGCTGATGCTTGTGGGTATGCTATTGTTAGATCACTACAAATTAAACTCTAATTCCCTCTTAAGCCCAAAGTATTAAAAGTATTCAAGTTTTTGTTAACCATTATGTAGTTTAAGTTATGTTTCTTTTATTTCTAATTTTAGTCATCTCATACATCAAAGTTACATCTGTGGATAGCGATAGAAGTCGATGGAAGCAGTACCAATTTGATGTAGTTTACCCACTCAATAGATCACAAGTGTACTGTATCAAATTGTTAGTCACAGCTTCCTCTACACTACTGTGGTACATTGTGAACAATGACGTTGTCTGAATACTAAAGAAAACAAATAACAATTTATATTAAGTTTGTTCTATCTGTGAAACAGCCCAGAATAGGACATATGTCCGTATGAAGTTTTTTGTTGTAAATCATGAATACTAGCATCCCTCAGTATATATCTTTTAACCTGACTTGCCCTGTATGCATTCATGTCCCATGACGTTAATTATACCATTGTCTCAAAATGGATATCTACTATACACACTTTACAACCAACCATGCATCAGTAGGTGTATGAGATGCGTCGTACTTGTATCTCCTCTTCCCCTCTACATATTCCATCATACTGCCTAAAGTGTTCCACTGATACCACAAATACTGCATGTTAGCATCAATACGTTCAAAATTTTCTACTTCTGTAACTAATTCAATGTCTTCATCATGCACTAGGCCTACATTTACAGATTTAGAACCACCAGCAGTCATATTGTATGTGTTAAAGAGTAACAGCACTCTTCTAGGAGTTGGCTGCTGTGGCTGTGCTATGGCACAGCCAAATTACACTGGGTCTGCAAGACTTCCTGTGGACTGCCCCTCCTGTGGCACTTTAGGTATTGGGTTCGTGCTCTTGTCCAGCAGCAAATGATAATCTGTAACGATAATATAAAAAAACTCAGTATAATGAAGCACACACACTTAATAATAACAATATTTAGATATGGATAGACAAGATACTTACGGTACTGATAGACCTTTTCTTTCCAGCTGATCACTGCTGCAGGACAGCAACTTACGGTGCAGACACAATAAACTGATTATGAAACAGATGGGGAGCTGATCTTGCATTCAATTGGCCATTGAATGGTGGGTGTGGTGTCTGGATTCCTGGTGTGATCATGGTGCACATTGCCAGATACAACTGCCAGATTGAACTTGGAGATAAGGAAGTGTTGACGCTGATGTCAGCAAAATATGACAACCACAGATGTGTTAGGTGTAATATAAGACCGCAGATAAGAAAGTGCTGATGCTGATCTTATTTTGTGCTGCATTTAATAGAAGGTCTTTGTGGAAGAATGTTGGATTTTCCAAAATGTGCTAATACCGACAATTTAAAAATAACATTTTGTATAAGTATGAGTATGTGTCCACTTCTCTATCAGTGTAGAGTTGTTTCTATTGTAATGTTATTCCTAAAATAAAAATTATAACAATGTTAAAACAACATCTAAAATGATTTCCATCTCCCTTGAAAACACCAATAACACTCATCAACAAAATTTTCATTTCAATTGTAAGAACAATACACACTGTCTCTTTAAGATAATTCTCCCCTGAATACAGATCTCGTTTCACAATTTCTCTAATAGCCTCAATGCCAATGTAATAATAGTCTTTTTGCAAATGCTTATGACAATCTATGTATTACATGTGTCATGTGACAAAATTATAGCGCTCTTGTTACACGTCTTCCAAATGCAAACATCCAAAACTATCAGTCAGTCCACAAAGGAATCACAGAATTGAGAAACATTCGAATAAAGAAAAGTAAAGAATCGTACCTAAAAATATTTCCTTCCTGACATCCTGCAATACTTTGTCTCAAGAATGTCTCAATCAGTCAATCACTTTGCAAGTACCAGCATTAGTTGGACGGCATTGCTGTACTCCATTTCCTCTGATAATGATTTTCCATTTGATAAATGCCTTCGTGAAACCATTCTGCATGTTCGTCACTAACTGCACCAACATTGTGTAGGAAGAAGTGGTGGGTGGGATTGCTGGAGTACATCACTGGCTACACTTACTGGAGGAGGAAGAGATGCGAGGGAGCTGACATTATTACACATACTACAGCCTACTTACTCACCATCATTCATCATAACAAAACTACTGATATTTGAGTGCAGCGATGGAATACAGGTAGTAGTAAATAAGCTTCCTAGACAAAATATGAATTACCCCCTTAAAGAGCACATTGGTGCTTTGGATGGTGTACAACTGATAGTGAACTGGTCTGTATATGCCAGCTGGTTGAGACATGACAAAATAGCAGAAATGAGCTATCTTGCTAGGATGTGCTTCTGACAAAACTGTGAATGAAATTGCCTGATTTGTTGGTGAGTCAATGTAGACAGTCCAACGTGTCTACCAGGAATGTGTACCAACTGCAGCTATGTAACATGGTGTAGGAACAGTGGCTATAAAAAGATACTGACAAACATGGAAAAGATTCATGTGTCACGCCTTGTCAACGGTAATCGGCTTCAAATCCGTCTCAACAAGTTTCTACAATGCAGAACTGTATGCAATAGAAATTTGGACTTTGGTACCTCACAAAAGGTCGACCCTTGGAGTGACACATGAAGCAGAACGTCATCAACGGTCCATACAACACAGAAACTGAACAGTAGCTGACTGGAGGTGTGTAGTGTGGTCCAATGAGTCGCGATTTTGCCACTTTTCAAGTTATGTAAGGCGCTGAGTGCACTGACTATCTAATGAGGCATTTTTCTGCAGTATGTGGAGGGTACAGTTCAGGCTAGGTGCTTTACTAGCGCTTTTGGACTAAGACTTCGTTCCATTCATTTTGGTTATGATGAAGATGTATCACGATCTTTAATTCAGCATTCACAGTGAATAAGTGTTACCGCTTTCTACATCTCCATGACGATTCTGCCACCGACATTAGTATTCACAATATGGTAATAACCATTTTCACAAGGCTGCATGCATATGTTTTTACTAAATCACCTGATTTATTCCCATAACAATACAGAAGAATATGTGGAACAAGTAGTGAAACGGAGCAATGAACGTTCCGGCAAATTTCGTAGTTCAACAGGCCTGAAGAAATTTGTGGACTCCCTTATTCAGCATATTGAGGCAACTGTCAAGGACGACGGCGGTGTTACACAGTATTAACGCGGTATCTGCTGGGGTTGACTGTTTGTTTTGTCCAGTGTGTTTACTTCAGAAGTCTCGTGCACAGTCAGTATCTAGCTGAAAATTTCACATAAACGTGGGCCTAGAGTTAATTTGGATTGAGACATAAGTAGTATGGTCATGGGGGAAACGAGCTCACTTTGTTTACATTTGTGACAATTATTGCATAGGATGTGACGTCCCAGGCCACATACCCCATTTGCAATTTCAGCAAGACATGACAAACGATGCTCCCTTTTCTATCAGACCGTAATCATGACCAGACATGAAAATGCCCTTTCACATGACATAAAATTGTTGGGAAACTTGAAAACTGGTGAAATAGACAATGACAATGACGTCACAGAACGTTCCTGTCCCTTCAAGTGGAAACACCAGATCAGCATGTAGCTGCCATTAAAAAAATCCGAACTATCTGTTTTTTACTACTATGTATAGACACATCCGAACAACTTGTACCATTAATCAAAATAGGTATGCTTCACTTAAAGTACGTAAATTGGCTTTATGTTCGAAAGTATCAGAACAATTTGAGCTCTGTGTGATGTTGTAAAATATCCAAAAAACCTGCATAAAGACAAATACGTAGTGGGGTTGGGTTGAGTTGTTTGGGGAAGGAGACCAGACAGTGAGGTCATCGGTCTCATCGGGGTAGGGAAGGCCGGGGAAGGAAGTCGGCTGTGTCCTTTCAAAGGAACCATCCCGGCATTTGCCTGGAGCGATTTAGGGAAATTACTAAAAACCTAAATCAGGATGGCCAGACGTGGGATTGAACTGTCCTCCTCCCGAATGCGAGTCCAGCGTGCTAGCCACTGCGCCAACTCGCTCGGTTCAAATACATATTGTACACACATTTCATAAAACATTCCACATCTGTATTTCATCTCCCTCTCTCTGTATTATGTTTCACTAAAAACATGTTTGCATCAGATACTGTACAGTTTCATCAGTAAATTTCATCTTTTTGTGCGCATCTTATCATCATAAATACGTATTTCCACATCTGTATTATTTATCAGAAATATGTAAGCACCTAAATTTCAACTCCCTGTGTTTTATACTCCACAAAAAAAATCGTTTTATGCCAAATATGGGCAGGAATTTCTCTGAGATCAGCACCAGCACTTCCATATCTGCAGTCTCATATTACACGTAACACAACTGTGGTTGTCATATTTTGCTGACATCAGCATCAACACTTCCTTATCTCCAAGTTCCATCTGGAAGTTGCATCTGTCAATGTGCATCATGACCACACCGGGAATCCAGACACCACGCCCCCATTCACCGACCAATTGAATGCAAGATTAACTACCCATCTTTTGAACGTATGTTTTATAATAAGTTGATTGTGTGTGCATCATAAGCTGCTATCCCACAACGATGATCAGCTGGAAAGAAGAAGAAGTCTATCAGTACCGTAAGTATCTGGTCAATCCATATCTAAATATTGTTATTATTAAGTGTGTGTGCTTCAGTATACTTAGTTTTTTTATATTATTGTTACAGATTATCATTTGATGCTGGACAAGAGCACGGACCCATTTCCTAAAGTGCCACAGTAGCGGCAGTACATGGGAAGTATTGCAGACCCAATGTCGTTCGGCTGTGCCATAGCACACCCACAGCAGCCAACTTTTAGAAGAGTGCTGTTACTCGCTAACCCATACATTATGACTGCTGGTGGTTCTAAATCTGTAAATGTAGGCCTAGTGCATGACAAAGACATTGAATTAGTTACAGAAGTAGAAAATGTTCAACGTGTTGATGCTAACCTGCAGTATTTGTGGTATCAGTGGAACACTTTAGGCAGTATGATGGAATATGTAGAGGGGAAGAGGAGAGACAAGTACGATGCATCTCATACTCCTAGTGATGCATGGTTGGTTGTAAAGTGTGTATAGTAGATATCCATTTTGAGACAATGGTATAATTAACGTCATGGGACATGAATGCATACAGGGCAAGTCAGGTTAAAAGATACATACTGAGGGATGCTGGTATTCCTGATTTAGATAAAAAAACTTCATATGGGCATATGTCCTATTCTGGGTTGTTTCACAGATAGAACAAATTTAATATAGATTGTTATTCATTTTCTTTAGTACTCAGACAACGTCATTGTTTACAATGTACCACAGTAGTGTAGAGGAAACTGTGGCTAACAATTTGATTCAGGACACTTATGGTCTATTGAGTGGGGAAACTACATCAAATCGGTCTATAAAAAGTATCTAAGCTACCACGCATGCACATTGTGCGAGAGTTTCAATATTGTCACACTTACTTTGAGCAAACTATTAGTCATAGAGAAAAAATGAAAAGGACATTCTTTGTAGGAAATGTAATTAAATTTTATATTTTACTGCAAAATTGTTTTGCTGGAAGGTGAAGATTTCGAGTTATTGAAAAAAATATTCAAAAGTGATATTTAATGTGTATTCAGAACAGGGTATATGTCCATATGAACTTTTTTGTTGAGAATCACTAAACTATCACCCCTCAAAGCATGTACCTCTCCTCCTGACTCACACCGGATGTAAAATATTCAAATGTTATTAAACTGAAGGATCAGTTTTACCCCCTTCAGTTCCAACCGTTGGATTGTGCGATTGGCATCTGTATGCAAAAGGGTCTTACTATAAATCTGTTGAGTATTTGCACAACAGTAAAAATAAAGAGCAAGTGGGGAAATGTATACAAATCTATATTCTCCATGTACCAAAATGTGTAACTGTTGGGCTTGTATCTATAAAATGAGTAGTGGCTGAATTTAATAAAGGATTTCTCATGTCTGCAGTTTCAGCTGTATGCTTGATTACGATTCAGGGGTAATTCAACGCATATAGAAAACAATTATTTGGACAGTACTGTAAAACTGTGTAATTGCTTATATATATGTGTGCAAATAAAGAATGTTCTACAAAAAATTGTTCATATTTGCTACAACAGTGCAATAACTTTTATGGTAATAGAATCAATTAATAATAACACAGACAGAGCAAATTAACTCACAGTTTATTATTACAAACAATACACTTTATTTTTTTTAAAAAGAAACTGCATAGATGCAGAACAGAGGCGTAGATATGGAAGGAGATGGAGATGAGGGTGTTCAAACCCCCCCCCCCCCCCCCTCTGAGTCATTTAGTCTTTTCTTCATTAAGCTGAGCTTTGGCTCTCTACTAGTTATTGGTGCACTTAATATCAATTGTCTTATGTTTACTGCTGGTGCCAACTCAAGCCGTCTAACAGATGTAGCATTATAGTAGTGCGATGAACTCATGTTATGGGTGTCAGATGACAAATAAATAGTGTAACTAGTGTGTTTGAACATGAACAAGTCTATGATATATTTTCACATAACCTTGTTACTTTCCTGAGTAATTTATACCATAGCTACAGATTATCTCCATGCATGTGTGCCTAAAGTAGCATCATTGTGTAGTAGTAAGATAATACTCCGTCTCTTATATCTCTCTACAATGTGGAGCAACCTTCAACTTCCTGCTTTCTCCACATCTCACACTCCACTGAGGTCAAAACTTAACTTAGCACCTACTACTTCCATCGACTTCTATCGCTATCCACAGAGTGTAACTGTGATGTCTGAGATCACTAAAACTTAAAATAAAAGAAACGAAATTTAAACTACATAATCGTTACCAAAAACTGGAATCGTTTTAATGCTTTAGTCTTAAGAGTGTCTCAGAGTTTAAGTTGTAGTGATGTAACAACAGTATACCCGCTAGCATCAGCAATGGGAGTGATGACATTGCACTTGCCCCCCCCCCCCCCCAATCCCAAGCCCCAGAGGATCTGGAACACTGAACATATATTGAATGGATAACCTGGTCTGTGATATATATTTTTTGTGTCACGTATTCAATTTAATGCTTATAACATGACATGTCTCAAAACTGACCAACTCATTTGCATAAAAATCGATATATTAAAGTGTTGTCCCCCCTCCATTTTGGAAAAAATTTATGTGAAAACCCGTGAGCATACCTAATACATAAGCTGGACATATTTCCAATTGCGTAACAACAACTGGTGGTTGTTTCCTAGGGTCGCTGACCAATAACAAAATGTGTGTTTGTTTATTTGAGGGTTAAATGACGAACAGAGTCTGTGGAACTTTTAAAATGTTTCGTCACACTGATAGCAAGAATAGAGTAGCAGTACCTAACGCGACTGAGATTTTATTGTTTGTCCAGATGACCTGAAGTAATATTTCGTTTATTTATATTTTTGAAGAGTGCAGTCTTATTAAATATTTGTGTTTACTTAATAATGTTAAACGTAAATGTCAAATGTACTTTTGCCTCACCCATTCAGTATTAAGGTTAGTGGGTTACCACATGGATAAATCAGAAATAGTCTGTTTCTTGTGACATCTTAAATGCATTAAAAATTAGAGTAATCCTCAAATGAGAGACCCATTGCGAACAAAGTACTTTAAGGGCAGTAACGTGTCTTTATATGTGCATTTTACCGCAATCGAACGGAAAATGTTCCGTTACTCGCTTAATTAGAGGGTTTAATAACCATTCACGCAAGGCGTGCGCTGTGGGGTAAGGGGCAGGCCACAAAGGACCCATTTCTTACAGTCTGGTATACAGAAACATATAATTTGATTCATATTAATTTTGGTAACAGTCCCAAAGGGCTGCCCATGAGTCACACATACAAATCATGCTTTAAAACAAGTAGTTCTGAGAGTATTTTCAAATTATGTGCGTCTAGAAAGTAGAAAAAATTGGTAATATGGCGAAGAAAGCTGATAGTTCTTGAATACGCTGAAATCACATAAATCGATTAGAGAGAACCTATTTATCCGCCATAAGCCAATAGCAGTGTGTTATGAGGACAAATTTCACGAGGTGCTGACAACATTTGCACCTCATGTTGTGAGGTGACCATTTGCTGCGATGGAAATGATGCAAGGAAATATCGAGGTTCTGTGAAAGCGCGTTACAGCTACATTCATGTTCACATCTAGTACATATTTGCAGGTATGAATATGAAATCAAATTAAATTGATGATACAGCTGAAGGTCAAACAAATTACTGCCAGCTTGTGTAGACTGGCAAACGTGATGGAAAATTACGAATACAAAGCAATACTGGAGGAAGGGATGGAAGTTGTTGCCTCAAGAAAATTTGAACAAGTTATGTGATATGGTCAAGTTATTCATATACAGTGGCCCTTAGCGTGCAAAGTTAGAAATTGCAAGTTAACTTGACGCAAACATTTAGGTATAGTGTCGGTAAATTGCTTGAATCGCCACTACATGAGTGTGGAAGAATAGAAAATGGTACTACGTTACATGTCCACGAAATCCACTTAGATATGGAAGCTTTTAGATTTTAAATAAAAAGAACAGCGACTTATGTCTGAACAGTAGTATGGCAATCACGCTTTTTCGTATAACACCAAAAAACTTCAGACTACAAGTGTCAAGTCTCAGAAACGTAACCTCCACATCCTAATCACTCTTCAGTTTACCTGGCGGAGCTAATCAATCAACGACAATTTACGTGGTGGAGCTAATCAACCAATGACAATAATAATCTGCTATTTGCCATATGAATGTCGCTGTAGTTAATAGTTATCTTGCTGTAGTGAATGAAAAATTACAGTGATGCGCTTTTCTCGAATTTTCTAGAGAATTGCCGAAGTCAGTGTGTGGAATTTTTAAACATTTAATTCCATATAATTTCTCTTTTTCCAAGTTACTTATTAGAAAATACATAGTCTAGAAAATCACCTCACATAGACTATTTTCATTTTTGTACTTTAACAGAAAGTATTTATGATTACTATAGACTGCAAGGACACAACATTTCCGTTCGCCGTGTTGCAGCTGCGGTCCAAATGACGCCAACGTCCACGTATCATCTCATGCGCCAGAGTTTACACCTCTATCCATACAAAATTCAAACGCGGCGACCCCTCAGCGCCGCTACCATTGCTGAACGAGAAACATTCGCTAACGATATAGTGCACAGGATTGATGACAGCGATATGCATGTGGGCAGCATTTGGTTTATTGACGAAGCTTATTTTTACCTAGACGGCTTCGTCAATAAACAGAACTGGCGCATATGGGGAACCGAAAAGCCCCATGCTGCAGTCCCATCGTCCCTGCATCCTCAAAAAGTACTGGTCTGGGCCGCCATTTCTTCCAAAGGAATCATTGGCCCATTTTTCAGATCCGAAACGATTACTGCATCACGCTATCTGGACATTCTTCGTGAATTTGTGGCGGTACAAACTGCCTTAGACGACACTGCGAACACCTCGTGGTTTATGCAAGATGGTGCCCGGCCACATCGCAGGGCCGACGTCTTTAATTTCCTGAATGAATATTTCGATGATCGTGTGATTGCTTTGGGCTATCCGAAACATACAGGAGGCGGCGTGGATTGGCCTCCCTATTCGCCAGACATGAACCCCTGTAACTTCTTTCTGTGGGGACACTTGAAAGACCAGGTGTGCCGCCAGAATCCAGAAACAATTGAACAGCTGAAGCAGTACATCTCATCTGCATGTGAAGCCATTCCGCCAGACACGTTGTCAAAGGTTTCGGGTAATTTCATTCAGAGACTATGCCATATTATTGCTACGCATGGTGGATATGTGGAAAATATCGTACTACAGAGTTTCCCAGACCGCAGCGCCATCTGTTGTTGACAATTGTAACTACTGTAATTTCGAAAGTTTGTCTGCCTGAAAATGTACTGTTGTCCCAAGCATATTGCAACAAACGGTGTATTTCTATCGCTGCTCGTTTAGTTTGTATTGGCGTTTCAAATATACCGGTCATTTTTGAAACACCCTGTATGAACATGTGTTGAATTGCTCTTCAACAGTGGGAAGCAAGAAGGTGCTTAAAACATCAATGTTGGCCTGTGCTGTGACAGTGCCACGCAAAGCAACTAGGGGTGCAAGTCCCCTCCATGAAAACCACGACCACACAATAACACTACCACCTTCGAATTTTACTATTGGATCTACATACGCTGGCAGATGACGTTCAGCAGGCATTCGCCATACGCACACCCTGCCATCGGGTCGCCACACTGTGTACTTTGATTCGTCACTCGAGACAACGATTGCCCACTGTTCAATCGTCCAAGATTTACGCTTCTTACACCAAGCGAGGCGTCGTTTGGCATTTACCTGTGTGATGTGTGTCTAATGACCAGCAGCTCGACCATGAAATCCAAGTTTTCTCACCCCCCGACTAACTGTCATAGTACATGCAGTGGATCTTGATGCAGTTTGGAGTTCCTGTGTGATCGTCTGTAGAGATGTCTGCCTATTACACATTACGACCCCCTTCAACTATCGGCGGTCTCTGTCAGTCAAAAGACGAGGTCGCCCTGTACGCTTTTGTGCTGCACGTGTCACTTCGCGTTTCCCCTTTACTATCACATCGGAAGCAGTTGACCTAGGGATGTTTAGGAGCGTGAAAATCTCGCGTACAAACTTATGACACAAGTGACACCCAATCACATGACCACGTTCAAAGTCCGTGAGTTCTGTGGAGTGTCCCATTCTACTCTCTCACGATGTCTAATGACTACTGAGGTCGCTGATCTGGAATACCTGGCAGTAAATGCAGCACAATGCACCTAATATGAAAAAGGTATGTTTTTGGGGTGTCCAGTATCAACATCAGTCAACAATTTGATGTTGATACTTGTCTTTTTAAACATTGCGTCTTACGAAAGTCCCGATGTGATTTAATGGAAGGCGGGATCCAGAGTATATGTGCCCAGGCATACACTCTGAAGTGTCTCAAAAACGCCTGCCAGCAGCTGCACGTCTGTTTCCATGTATAGTTTAGTATATCCCTCTAAATAAGAGGTCTCCATCAAACCATTTACTCCGTGCCTTGCGCTGCACATCGACTATGGCAGTGCCTGTGAGATTCTTGGTGAATCTGGTTATACCAAGCAATGTGGTTTCATGGAGTCCAAGTCCTCATATGAGAAAATCCCTATTTATTTACAAGTCAAAACTTCGCATTATAAGGAAATACGGCTTGACTGATATGCATATTTTCCTGACACATTGTCTCATCAGGTTCCTGAAAAAATCATAGCGAATCCAGGGAGCAGAGCGATGTTCTTGACGTGATTCACTTGAAGATTGAAATGTACTTTATTTCATTTTTATTTATTGATTTACATGTCAGGTTCCAAGGTCATGCAACGTGTCAGTACATGAAATTACAACATAAAAGTAATAACAGATAAAAATGTTTATGAACCCGAAAAAAGTTCATCCATAAGTTTAAGTAAACGCAATCAGCAACAGAACAAGAATCAACTTAATTTTTCAAAGAACTCCTCGACAGAATAGAAGGAGTGGCCAATGAGGAAGCTCTTCAGTTTAGATTTGAAATCGCGTGGATTACTGCTAAGATTTTCGTATTCGAGCGGTAGCTTATCGAAAATGGATACAGCAGTATACTGCACAACTTTCTGCACAGGAATTAAGGAAGCCTGATCCAAATGCAGGCTTGATTTCTGCCGAGTATTCATTGAGTGAAAGCTTCTTATTCTTGGGAATATAATACTGTTAACAAGAAATGACACTAAGGAATATATATATTGAGATGCCAGTGTCAAAATACCCAGACTCATGAACAGGGGTCGTGAAGAGGTTCGTAAACCTGCACCACTTATTGCCCAAACCACTTGTTTCTGAGCCAAAAATATCCTTTTAGAATGGGAAGAGTTACCCCAAAATATAATACCATACGACATAAGCGAATGAAAACAAGGAAAATAGACTAATTTTCGTGTCGAATAATCAGTCACTTCAGATATCGTTGGAATAGTAAAACTGGCAGCATTACGCCTTTGAACAAAATCCTGAATGTGGTCTTTCCACGACAGTTTACTATTTATCTGAACACCTAGAAATTTGTACTGTTCAGTTTCACTAATCATATGCCCATGCTGCGAAATTAAGAGGTCACATTTTGTTGAATTGTGTGTTAGAAACTGTAAAAACTGCTACTTATGGTGATTTAGAGTTCTATCAACACTGCAATCTTATTTGGAAAACAGAAAGCACGTAGTATCAGTGCATGGAGCAACTTCTCTTGAACAAAAACTGGAACGTGGAGTGCCCCAAGGATCAATCTTAGGACCTCTCCTATTCCTCATATACACTCCTGGAAATGGAAAAAAGAACACATTGACACCGGTGTGTCAGACCCACCATACTTGCTCCGGACACTGCGAGAGGGCTGTACAAGCAATGATCACACGCACGGCACAGTGGACACACCAGGAACCGCGGTGTTGGCCGTCGAATGGCGCTAGCTGCGCAGCATTTGTGCACAGCCGCCGTCAGTGTCAGCCAGTTTGCCGTGGCATACGGAGCTCCATCGCAGTCTTTAACACTGGTAGCATGCCGCGACAGCGTGGACGTGAACAGTATGTGCAGTTGACGGACTTTGAGCGAGGGCGTATAGTGGGCATGCGGGAGGCCGGGTGGACGTATCGCCGAATTGCTCAACACGTGGGGCGTGAGGTCTCCACAGTACATCGATGTTGTCGCCAGTGGTCGGCGGAAGGTGCACGTGCCCGTCGACCTGGGACCGGACCGCACCGACGCACGGATGCACGCCAAGACCGTAGGATCCTACGCAGTGCCGTAGGGGACCGCACCGCCACTTCCCAGCAAATTAGAGACACTGTTGCTCCTGGGGTATCGGCGAGGACCATTCGCAACCGTCTCCATGAAGCTGGGCTACGGTCCCGCACACCGTTAGGCCGTCTTCCGCTCACGCCCCAACATCGTGCAGCCCGCCTCCAGTGGTGTCGCGACAGGCGTCAATGGAGGGACGAATGGAGACGTGTCGTCTTCAGCGATGAGAGTCGCTTCTGCCTTGGTGCCAATGATGGTCGTATGCGTGTTTGGCGCCGTGCAGGTGAGCGCCACAATCAGGACTGCACACGACCGAGGCACAAAGGGCCAACACCCGGCATCATGGTGTGGGGAGCGATCTCCTACACTGGCCGTACACCTCTGGTGATCGTCGAGGGGACACTGAATAGTGCACGGTACATCCAAACCGTCATCGAACCCATCGTTCTACCATTCCTAGACCGGCAAGGGAACTTGCTGTTTCAACAGGACAATGCACGTCCACATGTATCCCGTGCCACCCAACGTGCTCTAGAAGGTGTAAGTCAACTACCATGGCCAGCAAGATCTCCGGATCTGTCCCCCATTGAACATGTTTGGGACTGGATGAAGCATCGTCTCACGCGGTCTGCAAGTCCAGCACGAACGCTGGTCCAACTGAGGCGCCAGGTAGATATGGCATGGCAAGCCGTTCCACAGGACTACATCCAGCATCTCTACGATCGTCTCCATGGGAGAATAGCAGCCTGCATTGCTGCGAAATGTGGATATATGCTGTACTATTGCCGACATTGTGCATGCACTGTTGCCTGTGTCTATGTGCCTGTGGTTCTGTCAGTGTGATCATGTGATGTATATGACCCCAGGAATGTGCCAATAAAGTTTCCCCTTCCTGGGACAATGAATTCACGGTGTTCTTATTTCAATTTCCAGGAGTGTATGTCAATGATATGAGCTGTAATAGTCAAATGTTGCAGTTGGCGTGTCCCTGCAACAACAGTCCATAGCTAATGTGGCTGTGGAAGAGTGCATTTTAGACTATTGTGAGAAACTGGTCAGTTATTACCCTCTTTAGCTTCCTCAGGAGGTATATCACATGAGAATGTTTGGTGCATACATATGCAGTGTGATCATTCATGGAGAGTTTGCTGTCAATCTTGAAGCCCAGTAGTCTGACAGTCTCCATGTTTTCTTGGTCTTCAATGTTGGTTAGACTGCATATTAAATGTTGGGTTTTTTCTTCATTGATCTTCATTTTGTTTATGATGAACCATTCTTTTATTTCTTCAAACATTCAAATGATCTAATCCAGACTGTGTTTTTTCCAACTAGGATGCAGGGAAAGAGAGTGTGTGTGCGGCACTGGCACTCTGTGACCTCAGCAAAGCCTTTGACTGCATCTCACACACAACACTAATAGCCAAGTTAAGGTGCTATGGTGTTGGAGGTGTTGTTCTATCAACATGCTCCTCTATGCCCTTCTTTCTACTACAGATTCTGCATTCCCACGAGAGGATCCTGCTAGAATGCCCCCTGGCACATTGTCTGGCGTGACACTGTCCTCATTATTCTGCAACACCAAATCACCCAAGTGCTTCACAAGAAAGTGAACATTATACACTATGTGATGAAAAGTATCCGGACATCCCGAGAAACATACGTTTTTCATATTAGGTGCATTGTGCTGCCACCTACTGCCAGGTACTCCGTATCAGCGACCTAAGTAGTCATTAGTCATCGTGAGAGAGCAGAACGGGGAGCTCCGTGGAACTCATGGACTTCGAACGTGGTCAGGTGATTGGGTGTCACTTATGTCATACATCTGTACACGAGATTTCCACACTCCTAAACATTCCTAGGTCAACTGTTTTACCATGTTATAGTAAAATGGAAACGTGAAGGGACATGTACAGCACAAAATCGTACAGGCTAACCTCGTCTGTTGAAGGGGGTCGTAATGTGTAATCGGCAGATTTATTCGTGCAAGGCCTCACCAACCGACATCGATACCTCTCCTCAGTGCAGCAGTCCGTGAAGAATTGGCTGCTATTCCCCAAGAAATCTTCCAGCACCTGACTCAATGTGTATCTGCGAGAGTGGAAGCTGTCGTTAAGGCTAAGGGTGGGCCAACATCATACTGAATTCCAGCATTGCCGATGGAGGGCGCCACGAACTTGTAAGTTCAAATGGTTCAAATGGCTCTGAGCACTATGGGACTTAACATCTGAGCTCATCAGTCCCCTAGAACTTAGAACTACTTAAACCTAGATAACCTAAGGACATCACACACATCCATGCCTGAGGCAAGATTCGAACCTGAGACCATAGTGGTCACGGGGTTCCAGACTGAAGCGCCCAGGAACCGCTCGGCCACACCAGCTGGCGAACTTGTAAGTAACAGTCAGGTGTCTGGATACTTCTGATCACATAGTGTACTTTCTGAAATTATGGAAGAAGACTAGTATGTGAAATGACAATTTGTATATCAAGTTGCATGCATTGTCAACTCCACTGCGGAATTTCCCTGTTTGATGACAGAGGTCTCTATGTGTAGTTTCTGCTTTTCTATCCAAAATACAGACCAAAAACATGACATTTAACTGCCTGCCTGTAAAAGACATCATTCTCCTACGAGTAGGTCACTGGAATGTTTTTGCTAGCGAACCCATCAATGTCCTGTGCAAGTGTTTCAAGCTCAGGATTATCCCCTACATATCAATTATTCAAAAACAGTATTAATCGCATTTATTATTATTATACCACCAACCGGTTTCAACCTGACGTAGGGGTCATCTTCTGGGCGTTTACACCATTGGTCGACTGCTGGTGGTGTCAGCTGCTGAAGATGACCCCTACGTCAGGTTGAACCCGGTTGGCGGTATAATAATAACAAACTCGATTGAAACTGTTTTTGAATAATTGATTAATCATACTAATCGCTGCTTCGATCTCCACAACCATGTTGTCCAAACATCCCCGACATATGATTCAAATCTGTTGCAACTGAAATCATATGAACAAACAACTCGATACACTGGATGGTGTGGGGGGTGGGGGTTACAGGGGGCAAAGTGTCTGTTCATTGTGTTAATGTGAATTCAGAGCATATCTGCCAACATCTTATTAAAATGTTCTTTAAAGCCATTCATCTTTGGATGGTAGGCAGTTATCATGTGGACTTTGACATCAGTTTTATCTCAAATAATTTTATGACTTTTCCACTGAAGTCTGCAACACGTTTCATACAATGTTTCCTCAATGTTTCCAACAACTATTAGTTGTGTGATATTTGCTACATGTTGCTTGTTTCGAAAACGGAAACAGCATCTGTGGCAGTGTCGTTAAAGATGAAATGAAACGAGGTTTCTCGCCAGCTATCACATTCCCCGCCGTATGGCGTTAGTATGTCTGATTTAGTTTTGATGCTCTGTGGTTCGTTTGCGTTTGTGGTTCCACTGATTATTGTTATTGTTACTGAAATGGAGTGGACGAGGCAACTAGTGTTGGAATCAATATCGATGTATGTGGGAGAGGAATGGTTATGGAATGTAAGAAGTTCCAATTATTAGAATGCTAAGAGGAAACAGCACTCACTGTAAAAAAAACTGCTACTGCATTTCACATAAGCAGCAATTCGATAGAGAAAAAGATTAGATAGCTGGTTGTACAATACTGACATGAGAAGAAGAAGATTCAGGTCAGTAAAAAGTCGAGTAGTGTCTCTGAAACGGTTTACAAGGGGACGTGGTTTTGTTAGGAAGCTATGTGACGATATACAATAACAGAAAGAGGAAAGGTGCACACTGGACAAAGAGGTACGTAAATATATGAATCCAAGTTTTTATTTGTATTCTATACTGTATTTTGAATCGCTAGTATCTGAAATAATTTCAGGTTTCGGAATGTTTTGTCGAAGAACAGGAAGCAGTAGAAGTTAAAGGATATGGTTCTTCAAATACACCACCACCTCCTCCTGCTCCAAAACTGCAGAAGAATGTGTGCAGAAGACCAGGCAGCCTATTCACAGTTTGTGGCTCACTAGCGAATGTATTGAAGAGGAAAGAAGGGGAAGAAAGCAAAGTGATAGACAAGTGTGGTGTGTATGTAATATACACTTAAGTGACAAAAGACATGGGATACCCCATAATATCGTGTTGGACCTCCTTTTTCCCAGTGTAGTACAGAATCTCGACGTGACATTGACTCAACAAGTAGTTGGAGACCCCTTTAGAAATATTGAGCCATGCTTTCTCTGTAGCTGTCTGTAACTGCTAAAGTACTGCCACGCACGATTTTGTGCATGAACTGACTTCTTGATTACGTCTCACATCGAGCTATCTGGGTTACCAAATCATTCGCTCGAATTGTCCAGAATGTTCTTCAAACCTCTCAAGCCTGCCAGCCCTTGTGGCCGAGCGGTTCTAGGTGCTTCAATCCGGAACCGCGCTGCTGCTACGGTCGCAGGTTCAAATCCTGCCTTGGGCATGGATGTGTGTGATGTCCTTATGTTAGTTAGGCTCAAGTAGTTCTAAGTCTAGGGGACTGATGACCTCAGATATTAAGTCCCATACTGCTTAGAGTAGATGAGGGCTAGTAGAAATCCTTGGGTAACAGAAGAAATATTGAATTTAATTGATGAAAGGAGAAAATATAAAAATGCAGTAAATGAAGCAGGGAAAAAGGAATACAAACGTCTCAAAAATGAGATCGACAGGAAGTGCAAAATGGCTAAGCAGGGATGGCTAGAGGACAAATGTAAGGATGTAGAGGCTTATCTCACTAGGGGTAAGATAGATACTGCCTACAGGTAAATTAAAGAGACCTTTGGAGAAAAGAGAACCACTTGTATGAATATCAAGAGCTCAGATGGAAAGCCAGTTCTAAGCAAAGAAGGGAAAGCAGAAAGGTGGAAGGAGTATATAGAGGGTCTATACAAGTGCGATGTACTCGAGGACAGTGTTATGGAAATGGAAGAGGATGTAGATGAAGATGAAATGGGAGATACGATACTGCGTGAAGAGTATGACAGAGCACTGAAAGACCTGAGTCGAAACAAGGCCCCCGGAGTAGACAACATTCCATTGGAACTACTGACGGCCTTGGGATAGCCAGTCCTGACAAAAATGTATCATCTGGTGAGCAAGATGTATGAAACAGGCGAAATACCCTCAGACTTCAAGAAGAATATAATAATTCCAATCCCAAAGAAAGCAGGTGTTGACAGACGTGAAAATTACCGAACTATCAGTTTAATAAGCCACAGCTGCAAAATACTAACACGAATTCTTTACAGACGAATGGAAAAACTAGTAGAAGCCAACCTCGGGGAAGATCAGTTTGGATTCCATAGAAATACTGGAACATGTGAGGCAATACTTACCTTACGACTTATCTTAGAAGAAAGATTAAGAAAAGGCAAACCTACGTTTCTAGCATTTGTAGACTTAGAGAAAGCTTTTGACAATGTTGACTGGAATACTCTTTTTCAAATTCTAAAGGTGGCAGGGGTAAAATACAGGGAGCGTAAGGCTATTTATAATTTGTACAGAAACCAGATGGCAGTTATAAGAGTCGAGGGACATGAAAGGGATGCAGAGGTTGGGAAGGGAGTAAGACAGGGTTGCAGCCTCTGCCCGATGTTATTCAATCTGTGTATTGAGCAAGCAGTAAATGAAACAAAAGAAAATACGTATTAAAATCCACGGAGAAGAAATAAAAACTTTGAGGTTCGCTGATGACATTGTAATCCTGTCAAAGACAGCAAAGGACTTGGAAGAGCAATTGAACGGAATGGACAGTGTCTTGAAAGGAGGATATAAGATGAACATCAACAAAAGCAAAACGAGAATAATGGAATGTACTCGAATTAAGTTGTGTGATGCTGAGGGAATTAGTTTAGGAAATGAGACACTTAAAGTGGTAAAGGAGTTTTGCTATTTTGGAGCAAAATAACTGATGATGACCGAAGTAGAGAGGATATAAAATGTAGACTGGCAATGGCAAGGAAAACGTTTCTGAAGAACAGAGATTTGTTAACATCGAGTATAGATTTAAGTGTCAGGAAGTCATTTCTGAAAGTATTTGTATGGAGTGTAGCCATGTATGGAAGTGAAACATGGACGATAAATAGATTGGACAAGAAGAGAATAGAAGCTTTCGAAATGTGGTGCTACAGAAGAATGCTGAAGATTAGATGGGTAGATCACATAATTAATGAGGAAGTATTGAATAGGATTGGGGAGAAGAGAAGTTCGTGGTACAACTTGACTAGAAGAAGGGATCTGTTGGTAGGACATGTTCTGAGGCATCAAGGGATCACCAATTTAGTATTGGAGGGCAGCGTGAAGGGTAAAAATCGAAGAGGGAGACCAAGAGATGAATTCACTAAGCAGATTCAGAAGGATGTAGGTTGCAGTAGATACTGGGAGATGAAGCAGCTTGCACAGGATAGGGTAGCATGGAGAGCTGCATCAAACCAGTCTCAGGACTGAAGACAACAACAACAACAACAACAACTGCTTAGAGCCGAGTCTCTCAAGATCAATATTAGTCTGGTGACATGGCACATTGTGATCCATAAAAATTCCATTGTTATTTGGGAACATTAAGTCCATGAATGGCTGCAAATGGTCTCCAAGTAACCGAACATAACCATTTCCAGTCAATGAGCTGTTCAGTTGCAACAGAGAAACCACCCAATTCCAGATGAACACAGTCCACACCATCACACAGCCACCACCAGGTTGCTCAGTGCCTTGTTGATAACTTGGGTCCATGGCTTCATGGGGTCTGTCACAAACTCGAACCCTGCCATCAGCTATTACCAACTGAAAACGGGACTGATCTGACCAGGTCACGGTTTTCCAGTCGTCTAGGGTCCAACCGATTTGATCACAAATCAAGGAGTGGTGCTGCAGGTGATGTCATGCTGTTAGTGAAAGCACTCTTGTTCATCATCTGCTGCCATAGCCCATTAACGGCAGATTTCGCTGCACTGACCTAATGGATACATTCGTCATACTTACCCCGTTGATGTCTGTGGTTATTTCACACTGTGTTGCTTGTCTGACAACTGTACAGAAACGCAGCTACTCCCTGTCATTAAGTGGAGGCCATTGGCCACTGCGTTGTACATGGTGAGAGGTAATGCCTAAAATTTGGTATTCTTGACACACTCTTGACACTGCAGATCTCGGACCATTGAATTTCTTAAGAAATTCTCAAATGAAATGTCCCATGCTTCTAGCTCCAACTCCCGTTCTGCTTTCAAAGTCTGGTAAGTCCCATCGTTTGACTATAATCACGTCGGACACCTTTTCACATGAATCACCTGTATATAAATGAGAGCTCCACCAATGCCATTGCCCTTTTATACCTTGGGTAGTCGATACTATCGCCATATGTATATGTGCATATCGAAGTGCCTTGCCTTTGTCACCTCAGAATATGTTGCTGCAAATTATGGAGACTATCACCACTCAAAAAGACAATTAAACAGAAGAAAATTAATCAAGTGTCTTTTAAAGCAGAACTCCAGAAGCACAGAAGTACAGAGGCTTCAGTGAATGTGGGTTTGGCAGGGGCAACGAAAAATTGCGATTTTGTTTATTCACAGCAAGTAATCGTGACGCAATAAATAAAGTTGTTTTGACTTATGTAGTTGACAACATTCGATAAAGTATGTACGTCAATGATACATTTCTTAATTAAGTTACCATTCCGTTTACATAACCCTTTACGCTCTCACTGGTGCTCCTCATACTTCATGTACTGTTTGAGATACGGCTTGCTACAACATGCAAACTAAAAGTATTAGGCTCTAAAATGAATCCTAGTTGTCGAAAAACTAAGAATAACAGAATGCTCCTTAGGTTATTTATGCCACTTTTTCCACAGTTACAACTATGATTCTCTTCGACTCCATAAATTTTAAGACGCCACATATCACTATAGTTTCCTGTTCGCTAGACACAACGTAACAAATGATACGGATACTCTACGAGGAATGAAGATGTTGACGATTTGAATATGCCACGAGAAATGTTTTCTGTCAGAGTGAACAGAGACCTTAAACAAGAAACAATATTGCAAACAAGTTGCGAACAGTGTTGGAAAAATATGTTGCAAACTTCACAATAAACGCTGGGGATGCAAGAGGACATTAAATGTGATGTTTCATGCTTCAAAACTGTATCTTTGACAAGGAACCTGACAGTTTCTGGAGCCTCGGCAGTTGGTGCAACGTTGGTGACGGCATAGCAGGTGAGACAGTCAGGACACACTATCATTCATTTATTCCCATTTATGGATCATAGGAACATCACCAGTAGGTCATATGTAAAGATTGTTAGGAGCACCAAAGTTAGTGTCCAGTCCAGAGGTAATGAGACAGGAACTGAAATTGAGTGTAGGAAAGCAAAAGCTGAACTGCGTAACTGCGTTCTCAATTTTCCTTTACAAAGGAAAACCCAGGAGAAATGCCCCAGTTTAATCCTCATACCACTGAAAAGTTGAATGAAATAACTATTAGCGTCAGTGTTGTTGAAAACAGCTGGGAACGTTAAAACTGGACAAAGCTATAGGGCCACATGGAATCCCTGTCAGTTTTTATACTGAACTTGTGGCTGAGTTAGATCCCACGAACAAAAACTGTGCCCAGTTCTTGGAAAAAAGCACAGGTCACACGTATCTACAAGAAAGGTAGTAAAAGTGATCCACAAAACTACCGTCCAATACCCTTGTCATCGAATAGTTGTTGAACCTTAGAACATATTCTCAGCTCAAACAGAATGAGATATCTTGAACAGAATGACCTCCTCAATGCCAACCAGCCTGTATTTAGAAAACATCGATCAGTTGAAAGATAACTCGCACTTTTCTCACATGACATACTGAATGCTTTGGATCAAGGCAATCAGGTAGATGCTGTATTTCTTGACTTCCAAAAAAACATTTGACTCAGCACCACACCTACGTTTATTGTCAAAAGCACAGTCATATGGGTTATCAAGTGAAATTTGTGACTGGATTGAGGACTTTTTGGTAGGGAGGACGCAACATCTTATCTCGAGTGGAGAGTTGTCGTCAGATGTAAAGTAACTTCGATTGTGCCCGAGCGAAATGTGTTGGGACCCTTGCTGTTCATGCTGTACAGGGTGTCCGAAAAGTGTTTTCCTGATTACATAAATTGATAACTCAGCCTAGAAGTAAGATACAAATATGATACTGGTGTCTAATTGTTTACAAACTATCAAAGTTTTTTCACACATCAGTAAACTTCCACATAAGCACCCTTGGTAGCACGTAGCACATCTAGGCGATATTCAATTTCCGTCGACACATTAGCCAACATCACTGGAGGGATCGATTCAACGACTGTGATTATCCGTTGCCGCAGGGTTTCAAGATCTGGTACATGTGTTGGGTAGACCTCATCCTTGACATAACCCCATAAAAAGAAGTCTAATGGGGTTATGTCAGGAGAGCGTGGAGGCCAAACCGTTGGCCCATCACGACCAATCCATCACCCAGGAAAGGTCATATCGAGATAGGCACGGACGTCCAAACCCCAATGAGGCGGTGCACTGTTTTGCTGAAACAAGACATCCGGGTGATACTGAAGCAACTGAGGAACAGCAGACAGTTGCATCATGTCCAGATACACTGCAGATGTGATGGTAGCCTCAGTGAAGAAGAATGGCCCGATAATTCGATCGTGAGATAGCGCGTACCAAGCATTCACCTTTGGACTGCCTCTGGTGCACTCCATGACCTCGCCAAGGGGTGGTGAACCCAAAATGCGCACGTTATGGCGATTCACTACTCCACTGACAAAAAAGGTCGCTTCGTCAGAAAAGGCAATTTGTCTGAGATAACCATCATCGTCCTCAATACATGATAGCATTTCGACCGCAAAGTCATATCGACGTGTACTGTCATTGGGCAACAAGGCCTGAACGATTTGCACCTTGTATGCACGAAACTTTGATAGTTTGTAAACAGTTAGACACCAGTATCATATTTGTATCTTACTTCTAGCGCGAGTTATCAATTTATGTAATCAGGGAAAGACTTCTCGGACACCCTGTATATTAATGACCTTGCAGACAATATTAATAGTAATATAGGCCTTCTACAGATTATGCAGTTACCTGTAATGAAGAATTATCTGAAAGAAACTGCATAAATATTCAATCAGATCTTGATAAGATTTCCAAACGGTGCAGAGATTGGCAACTTGTTTTAATGTTTAGAAACGCCAAATTTCGCACTTCAAAAACCGAAAAAACTTTATATCCTATGCCGATAATATCGATGGGCCACTTTTGAAATCTGCCACCTCATACAAATGCCTGGATGTGACACTTTGTAGGGATTTGAAATTGAATGATCACATAGCTTCAGTCGTGGGTAAATCTGGTGGTAGACTTCTGTTTATTTGTAGAATACCTGGGAAGTTCAACCAATCTACAAACGAGATCACCTACAAATAACTTGTGCGACTGGTTCTAGAATAATGCTCTAGTGTGTGGAGCCCGTGGCAGATAGGACTGAAGGGGGATATTGAACATATATAGAAAAGGGCAGCACGAATTGTCACAGGTTTGTTTAAAAGGAGAGTGTCACAGAGAGAAGGAAGGAACTGAACTGGAAGACTCTTGAAGATAGACGTAAACTATCCCAGAAAGTATATTAAGAAAGTTTACTGCAGGAATGTACTACAAACCTCTGTGTATAGCTCACATGCAGATCCTGAGGACTGGATTAGAATAATTACTGTACACACAGGGGCATTAAAATAACCGTTCTTCAGGCGCTCGATCATTGAATGGAACAGCAAGAAATCCTAGTAACTGGTACAATGGAACATACCCTCTGCCATGCACCTCGCGGTGGTTTGAGGAGTGTGGTTTTAGCTGTAGGCGCAGATGTAGATGCAGATGTAGAAGGTCAATTTCAGTCTGGTGAAAAGCACGATTTGGTACCAGATATGCTAGAGGTAAGTGAGGCATGCTTCATTCACTGGCACTCCCTATGGCAGCTTGCATAATGTCTAACAGATGGGTTGTTTCTGATTGCACCAATGATCTTCATAAATGACTTCGTGTCAAAGTGTCGTGAAAATACTTCTGTATAGTTGGTCGTAAACGAGTGGGAGTGAGGAACAACTGTTTCTGTACCACCAGTTTTTTACAGTTTTCCATCTATTAACGCAATTTTCCTTCTGACACTTTTACCTTTGTTTAAGACCACTATGGTCTTCAGAAATGCATCTTGTTTCCTTTATACGGTTCCAATGTCTATTAGTGCATCGATGATAGGGATGTCACAAGTACTATAATGTTTCTTCAATAGATTCCGCGAAACACCGTCGGCATCTTCGTGTTTGCGTCTATTTTCGTAACTACTGTGAAGTCATAATCTTGTCAGTCAATCAGATGGGCCCTTCGTGCTTTTTAACGAGAGTGGAGAATTGATGTCAGTCACAATAGTAAATGGTCTGCCATATAAGTGGTTTCAGAACTTAATGATTCATGAAACTCTTCCAGTGCGTTCATGTATTTGCACTAGAAGTATACCCAGGGCTTAATTTCGGCCGGAACGCGCCGGAATGACGTTACCATACGTCCCACAGAATTTTTTTTATCTCAATGGAACAAGTTGGCACCGGAGATTAGAATCGACTTGTGCCGTTATGTATCTAGCAGAACTAGAGAGAAAAGTGACCATGTTACAGGGACAGCCAATAGCACCGGTTGTTTACATTACATCTAGCGATTTTATTGTTGTGATTATAAGAAATTATGTTTTAAAACCCTGAATTGCAGACTAGCACTTTGTGAAAATTTATTTTTATTTCTCGCTGTAAGTTTTATCACTAGTTTTCAAATATCGAAACTTGTGATTTTTTATGGCTGTAGAGAAGGAGGTTGTACAATAGAAGAGGTGCATTCTGGCACCAAAAACTTTACAAATTGAAGTCTGGCTGTACCTATTCCATAACCACTACCAAAAGTGTCTACATTTGTGTTGGAATTCTTGTCGAAAAGTGACAGAACTGGTGTAAATTTATGACATTGCCTCCCACTACGTACAATGCAGTGGCCGATGGCCTCGACTTAACGACTGAGAGCCGCTGCCTTTCTGTAGAGTTGTCAGCGCTAACAGACAAGCAACACAGCGTGAAAATAACCACAGACATCAATGGGGGATATATGACGAACGTATCCTTTAGGAAAGTGCAGCGAAATCTGGCGTTAATGGGCTATTGCAGCACTGACCCTTAAAATAGACAAATGTAATGTATTTGCGAATACATAGAAAGAAGGATCCTTCATTGTATGATTATATGATAGCAGAAAGAACACTGGCAGCAGTTACTTCTGTAAAATATCTGGGAGTAAGCGTGCGGAACGATTTGAAGTGGAATGATCATATAAAATTAATTGTTGGTAAGGCGGGTGCCAGGTTGAGATTCATTGGGAGAGTCCTTAGAAAATGTAGTCCATCAACTAAGGAGGTGACTTATAAAACACTCGTTCGACCTATACTTGAGTATTGCTCATCAGTGTGGGATCCGTACCAGGTCGGGTTGTCAGAGGAGATAGAGAAGATCCAAAGAAGAGCGGCGCGTTTCGTCACAGGGTTATTTGGTAACCGTGATAGCGTTACGGAGATGTTTAGCAAACTCAAGTGGCAGACTCTGCAAGAGAGGCGCCCTGCATCATGGTGTAGCTTGCTGTCCAGGTTTCGAGAGGGTGCGTTTATGGATGAGGTATCGAATATATTGCTTCCCCCTACTTATACGTCCCGAGGAGATCACGAATGTAAAATTAGAGACATTCTACCTGCGAACCATACGCGACTGGAACAGGAAAGGGAGGTAATGACAGTGGCACATAAAGTGCCCTCTGCCACACACAGTTGGGTGGCTTGGAGAGTATAAATGTAGACGTAGATGTAGAGTGCCTTTTCTAACAGCATGACACTGTCTGTAGTACCTCTCCTGGATTCATGATCATGTCGGTTGGACCCTAGACAATACGAAAACCGTGACCTGGTCAGATGAGTCCCGATTTCAGTTGGTAAGAGCTGATGCCAGGGTTCAAGTGTGTCACAGATCCCATCAAGTCATGGATCCAAGTTGTCAACAAGGCACTGTGCAAGCTGGTGATGGATCCATAATGGTGTGGGCTGTGTTTACATGGAATCGGCTAGGTCCTCTGGTCCAGCTAACCAATTATTGCCAGGAAATGGCTATGTTTGGCTGGTCAGAGACCATTTGCAGCCATTTGTGGATTTCATGTTCCCAAACAATGATGAAATTTTTATGGATGGCAATGCATCATGTCAGCGGATCACAGCTGTTCACAATAGGTTTGAAGAACATTCGAGACTATTTGAGCAAATGATTTGGCCAACCAGATGGCCCAACATGAATCCCATTGAGCGTTTATGGGACATAAGTGGGATGTCAGTCCGCACACAAAATCCTGCAGCAACACTTCATCAATTATGGATGGTTACAGAGGCAGCAAGGCTCAGTATTTCTGAAGGGGACTTCTAACAACTTGTCAGGTCTGTGCCACAATTACATCACGAATGTTACAGACCGTAACTTCTTTGGATAATTGCAGACTCTACTTCTGTTAACTAAATGGACCAAGACTGGGTGAGGGAAATACTACATCTCGGATTGAGATAAAGGCCTTTGTTATGGACTCACTTCAGCGTAGTTAAACCCTCATATTTCTTCTCTCACTAGTAACCATATTTGCAATATGAGGTCCTAGTGACCTGCTGTCAAAGTGACATTCAGAAGTGCGCTGTAAGTTTTCTGATATACTCATTTTTGGTTGATTAACTTGATCTGTTGGCATGACCTGATGAAGTCATCTGTTGTGGTGACATCCTTCAAAATGGGTGCTTGATAGACATCCTAAACTATACTTTTCATTAGATGGTGAAACATTGTCAGCTTTTGTCACATTAAGGTTAACTGCATGACACAGCAACAAAACAAATTATGTACTGTATTTGAGTGTGTCATCTTCCTCTGATATTAGACTCTGTTCTTCAGCTACATGGGCTTGCTGCTGATCATCATCAAGTGTTTTCTTAATTTCTGCCTTTAAATTTGAACCAGTTTTTCTACATTCTCAAACCCCTGTTGGGCTTAAAGACTACTGGATGCCTGTGAAATCTGATGTATCGACGCTGTTGTATCCATGCCAATGCAGGCTGTAGGATTAATGTGATATTTGTACTTTGGTTCCTACCCATGAAGGTGTCAGTTTTGAGTAGCCATACTGGAGCTGCAGGATAGAATCCAACATCGTGTACCGCTTATGATTTCAGGGTTGTCAATAAGAACTATAATCTCACACTGAAACCAAGTTTATTTGATACACATGAAAGATCACATGGGGTTGAATGTCACTCTGAACAGAGGCTGCTGCAGTTTATACCTAATAGAATGTTCTAGCAAATTCCATAATTCCACAAATAAGGAAGTCCTAGTGCCTTCTAGAAATCACAAATGTTAAGTTTGAATAACTGCAGCATACAAGAATCATACTAGTGATCCATACATCATCACCCACCTTGGTGGAAGACACAAAACACATAGCAATATTTTTAGGTGTCTGCCTATTGAATGTTACTCAGAATCAGGGAAATGGGAAACACATATTTTTAGAACTTACCATTTCTCATCAATGGCATCGTTAAAAGCAGAATATTGAATAAGTTCTGATACTATATGAGGTATTAATAATGCTTTAAATAGATTCATTTAAAACATAGCTGAGTGAATGCCATTTATACAATCAGTTACTTTCACTTCATCAATGAACGATGTTTTCCATAAAAGAGAATTACTAGAATTCATTATATTGCAGAACTTCATGGAAAATAAAAATTATAGTCTTTGTAATTTCCTTATGATATACAACTTTAGGGCATGAAGAAGGTACAGGAATGGTAATACAAGAAGACATTCTAAATTTATATTGTTTGTCGTCTTTCCAAGGGTTCAACAGTGTGCATCACAACAACACTGCTAGAAAAAGCACTATAAAACACAATTATTGAATGATATTAAAATGAATCTAAAAAACAAACTGAAAGTGGTGGTGAACTTAGAGTGGGACACGATAGCTCTACATTATTAATGTGACCCAGGGATTTTATGTTTTGTTTTCTGCTTTTTCTCACATATGTGGCAGCCATAACTGTAGAATAGTGTGGCTTTGATATAAAAGGTAATAATTTAAATTTGTCCTCTAATAAAGCATTCACTTCACAGTAGCTGCTGATGACACTAGCATTTTTCTCTCGGCAGGTGAACAAACTGTTATGGTGAATAATATGGAATGGAATGCAAATCATCTATCTAATGGGTAGTCAGTGACATCATCATGAGTATCATGTCAGGTCTCTGTGTATCCCAGTCCATTTATCAGCAGAATAGCTCTTTTAAAAACTAAATTTCATTGTCACAAGGTGGTCAGTAGTCAGTGAAATCAATCATTTTAAATTCTTAGATCTGATAGTAGATGGAAAGATTTCTTGGAAGAATTATGTTCAAGATCTTATGGAGGAACTGAATGCTGCAGTCTTCACTTTAACACCAGAAGGACTGGGGATTTCGATCTATCTAGAAGCACCAAGCCATCATTTTGATGGGTAAAGTTTCATTTGCCATTAAAAAAAAAGTAAACTTGCTCTTGTCTGGTATTTGGAACATCATTGTCTGAAGAGTCACTGATTTCATTGATGGGAGGGATATATTCCTCATCATCAATAGTACTTGCAGTGTTATCTTCTCATAATCCACCAGCTTCACAAACATCATGCAGATCCTCTCCTTCAGATTCACCATCTGACATTATCATCAAATATTTTAAAATTTCTTGATCAGACAAACTGCATCTTTGATCTGCCATTATGATACAACTGAAATGTGGACAACACAAACTGTGACACTTGAGGAACAAATCTTCATTGCTCAACGACTGTGGGTCTGCAGAAGACAATGATCAAATTAGGGTGGTACACAAAAATAGCTTTGGACATGTTTGAAAGCTATTGTTCCCATTTCAGTACCCATCAAAATGACGGATTTCAGTCCTTGTAGTAGGAGTTGTTTGGGACACTTTTCGTAATGGTCCTACTGTGTAAATTTTTTGCAGGCATCTACCTAACACATGTTTATGAAAAGACATAGAAAATGGGACCAGTACAAGAACAGATTTAGGAGAAATAAGTCTACAGAAGAGGAATACCCATCAAAATGAAGGGTGCAGTCCTTTTAGTGTTAAGAGTCACGTCTGCTGTCTATGACACTGAAATTCAAAGGTTTGTTTGCTTTTCTTTCTTTCACTCTGCTATGTCACTTACTGTCAGAGTTTGGGGTAATTCTGTGCACTCATCAAGCATATTCTTCACCCACAATCAATCTGTTGTGGAAGGTTACAGTGGATAACAGCTGGCAGAAAAATATTATGCACTAAAAAGAGAGGGCTAGTACACACCTATCAGTGAAACTACATTTAAAAAAGATACTGTATAATTCTAATATGTGTAACTAGGAAGGCCAAAGAAATGTGTTATGCAGAAAAAATTAGCAAGTCAAACAATGAAGGAAAAACCATATGGGACTTCTTAAAAAATGAGACAAATAGGAACAAAAAATCTGAACAAGCAGGATCTCCACCATTCTCTGCTAATAGTTTAGACAACAATAATCAAAAAGTTGCAGCCTCACATTTTAATAACTTTTTCCTCACGGTAGCTGAAAGATCTGGAAACCATAATAAATAATCTCCCACAGAAGCCATAGAGCTACTAAATCATATGCAAATCACACCAAATATAGCACTTCATTTGAAAAGCACAACTCACAAAGAAATTGAAAAAAATCATAAAATTTCTTAAAAGCTATGGATCTTCTGGATATGATGGAATATCAAATAGGATTTTAAATTCATGTGCAGACTTAATCAGTCCCATATTATGCTATTATTGTGTCCAGTCAATGAAAACTGGGACATTTCCAGAAAGCCTGAAATATGCAATAGCGATGCCCATCCACAAAAGTGGGGCAAGGAATGTACTGTCTAATTATCAGCCAATATCTTTACTGACAGTGTTCTCAAAGGTGTTTGAGAGTGTAGAGCATGATATGATTTATGGCCACATGACAAAAAATGGCTTACTGACACCTACACAGTTTGGCTTTTGTAAGGGCTCTCCACAGAGAGTTTAGACTAACATATGAAACTATAGATGAATCAATCAGAAGGTATCCAATGGGGATCTTTTCTGAACTCGCTGAAGCTTTTGACTGTGTAGATCATACGAAATGTTTGACATGGCTAAAGTCTTATCTACACAACAGGAAGCAAAGAGTTATCTTAATGGAGGCAGATATAACAGTAAACTCAGACTGAGGAAATGTAACATATGGAGCCCACAGAACTCAATCTTTGTGCCACTAATTTTGCTGATCTACATTAATGATCTACCAGTTCCAATTAATGACAGAGCAAATACAGTAATGTTTGTGATTTATACGAGTATTCTGATCAAGCTTCCCAACTCCACAATGCAGGATACAGCCCTGACAGTTACTAACCAAGTACACAAATGATTCTCAGCAAATAGCTTAACAATAAACTTTTCAATAATCAACATTATACAGTTTCAGACAGTAAATAGACAACTCCAAGTTCCTGAAATGGAGATCAGCAACAAAAGAATTTATGTAACCACACATACAAAATTCCTAGGCATCCAGATAGCCAGCCAGCTGAGATAGAAAGAGGAAATTGATCTACTGATCAAGAAACTGAGCACAGTGTGTTTTGGCCTGAGATCTATTTCTGACCTTATGGACAGAGAAATATTGCTTTTGTCATATTTTGCATATTTCTGTTCTGTACTCTCATATGGTATTACCTTCTGGAGAAATGCTAGAGGAGTTGAAAAAAATCTTCAAACTACAAAAATGAGCAGTGAGGTTAATATGTAGGGTCTCTAACAGAACATCATGCAGAGGTCTCTTTAAGACTGTCAGGGTATTTACTGTTACAAATCAACATATATACTTACCGATGATATTTGTAGCAGCATCAAGGAATTATTCCAGAAAAACTGACATTTGCAAGTATAACACAAGAAAGGGGAAAATTTCCACCAAGGCTCTGCAACTCTCACAGAAATCCATAGGGGACTAACTGAATCAGGAATAAAAGTGTACAATAGCTTCCCAGCAATATAAAAAAGGAAATTAATATCATGCAGGTATTCCAAAGGGAAACTAAAAACATCCTTCAGAGAACAAACTTTTTATAAAATGAATGGATTCCTAGAGTAATAAGGTATCCTTCTGAGTAAAAATTAAGGAAAGTACTTAGATAAAAAACAGTCTTAAAAGAAAATCTTTATTTATGTCATGAAGACAAACTTAGGTATTTTTAACATAAATTATAATGATAAAATGTATTAGTTATATCATAGGCTAAAATGTGTACTACCATTTATTCTACACTATTAAGTATTCACTTGAACTTACTTATGTGATAAAGATAAAAATTTTGTATTTTATTTAAATCGTAATGACAAAATGTAATATTTATTTGTGGCACTGGGATAAAAATGTGCACTTCCATTCATTATGCTGTTTTAAGCATTCCCATGAATTTATACCAGTAAAATCAATTATTCATAGAAAATAATTATCTGTATCATATATAAAATGCGCACATAATTTTGTGTTATTTCACTGTGCATTGATATGAAACTTCATGGCAGATTAAAACTGTGTGTTGGATGGGTCGTGAGCTGTGCTTGGGTAGCTCAGATGGTAGAACACTTCTCCGCAAAAGGCAAAGGTCCCGAGTTCGAGTCTCAGTCCGGCACACAGTTTTAACCTGCCACGAAGTTTCGTGTCTTGTTCTGTCTCATCTTTCCTGTGTTCTGCATGTCAATTTGCAACCACACTGTACTCTTTTACTTACAAGCCACACTGTATCAACCATCTCATCCACACACAACACATTTTTACGAGACTGAAGCAATTGTTGGTGCAGCATCTTATGTCCCACGTTACACCCACCAATATCACTAATCCTAGACCTTCAAGTTGATCACTCTCCCTGCGTCACTTTTACTTATTTTTGCATGTTACTTTCCATATCTTCTTGTGCCTCATCAACTTACAATTCATCCTACCAACCCCTGCCCCTGCCCCTGCCCCGCCCTGTACCAGTTCCACATACTATTCCTGCATTATTGGTTAGCTCTTGAACCTCTCCTTCCACAATGACCTCCATCTATTCAGATTCCGCCAGCAACATAGTCCTGTGAAATCATGCCCAAGCCTCCCTGCAGTACCTCCTCTCCACCCATAAAATTCTCCAGCTGTACAATCCCAAATTCCTGGATTCCATCAGATATGTTGGAACTCTTGCCCTCGAAGAACTAGAACAGTGTGCACAATACCACCTCAAAAAACTCTCCAACCTGTTCACTTCCTACTCCTGCCCTGGACTACCACTATCCACCACCTTTACAACAGTCTCCAAACCTTCGCGACATCTCCTCATAGCTCACAAACCCTGCCTTGCAGACATATATTTACCCTACCCTCAAAAATTTCCTCCCACCACCATACAGAATCTAGAACCTAAACAGACTCAAAACACAGCCATGAACATTTCCTCCAAAATCCTTAGCTCCATAGTCCTTTGGAAAGGCCTTACCTTTAGCCCTACTTCCAAATTCAATGAGTCATGTGTGTGTGAGCTGCGTTAAGTGAGTGTGTGCGTGTGCATGCTGTCTAATTCAGAAGAAGGCCTTGTGGTCAAAAGCTTACTTGCTTAGTAGTCTTTTTGTTGTGCCTGTCTGCAACTCAACATCTCCACTATGTATTAAATGTATTCACAATTGTGATTATGGAAAAACAATCAGCTGTAGAATGGAATGACGATAATGAAAATTTTTGGCGGGCTGGGACTCCAATTGGACTTCCTGTTTATTGCGGGAACTGAATACATTTGCGAAAACATTTAATGTATTTCATAATGACTGTAGTTGCCACAGTGCCTGTTGCAATGGACATGTATGCGTGTTCAAAGGAACTTTGCATGATATTGCAATATTGTATGTATCTGCTGACCCTGGACAAGTGACTTTCAAGTAAAATGTCTCACCTGTTAGGCAATATACATATTGTTTTATGAGTAAAGGCTTTCAAAACATGATTGACTGCATATGGATGTGTAGGTAGGGTTCTGAGTTGTGCATGTATAGCAAAATGATAGGAAGGCCGTTCACAATACATGAAAATTCTGGGTTCAAGTTCCAGTCTGGCATAAATTTTCATAGTTGTCATTTCATTCTACAGCTGGTGGTTGTCTATATTTGCAATTGAAAATACATTTAATGTGTTTCATAACAGCTGCAGTCACCACAGTGCCTTCATATCCAAAGGAATTTTGCATCATATTCGGAACAACACAGACACTGTGATATTGTATCCTTTTCATAATATCATCACTATTTCATCCTGGATTTTCCATCATTTGAAAGAACTTCAGTCCTAATCTGGTTATAGAATACCACACAAATTCACTACTGCTTATAATAGTTCACATCTTCAGAAAGTATACTGCTCTAAAATCTTGGGTGTCCTTATTTGAACAGGATTAATGTGTAACAAAATGTTTTCTTTAAAAGTCTGTATGTGGTACTCAATGACATAATGAAAAGTGGAATTGAAATTATTAGTTATAGTAGTTTATGAAAGCCTCCTGCTTTTTTATAACTTTCATCCAGTAATATGTCATGGAACCATCTTCTGAGACAACTTACACATCATAGTATAAACCTGCATTGCTCAGAAAATTTGTAGTCAGTATACTATTTGAAGTCCCTCCAGTGACCTTCTATCGTAAACTTTACATTTACAAATATATGTATGCAATCATGCGTTTCACATTTAATAACCATGTCAAGTACAAAACTTTATGTAGTTATAGCTCATGAAGAAAGGATGTATGTCATAGTAAACAAAAAAATGTTTCTCTAGTGCTAACAGACACGAACTACATTAACACTAAAATACTAATTCCAAATGGCATTATATGCTTATGACATAATTATTTAACAATAACCAAAAGAAATATTTAAATTAGAAAATTTCATGTGTTCTGCACAGTTTCTTATTGTGTTATGAAGATGTGGTCAATTCAGTGGGTAATATTTATTTTTATCACACTCATCACTATCTATCATTCTGTATATCATGCCAGTTCTAAATTTAACTAAAAAAATCTTTTTTCATTCTTTTAGTCAACATCTTTATACACTTATGGACTGAGGGAAGTATACCATAAATTAAATTAAAAAATAAAACTTTCTGACACACTCTTTGTAATTTCATGCAGAATATAGATGTCAATGGTGAAATATATTCTCAGTATGAAAATAGGAGAAACATGAATTTGTGAACCATTTACATCCAAAGAAACACCCATTTACCAGGCATTAAAATGACAACTGCTATGGCCAGATCCATAGAAATGGGAAATGGAAGAAGATGACAAACTGAGTGTTTCTGGTACTTGAAGTTCCTTTGACAGAAACACTCTTCACTATCAGAACAGTTCACTATAAAAAGACATCTGACCTTCTAAAATCTCATGGTGCAATGAAACTGAGCCAAAGATCAAGTATTCTATTTACTTACAGTAGTAGGCAAAGGTCATTTCCTTGGGAATTGCTGGTGTAGTTTCTGATTTTCTGCTTGCAACCTACGTTCACTTCTAGTGGGAATTAGTAAAACCAATCATGGTTGGTTTCAAATAATCAACATTTGTTGAAAGATGAATATCAAGTTTTTGCTTCTGTAGACGTGTACAATAACGGAGTCATAGGACATATTTCATCGGTTAAGCTGTGGCTGCAAAGAACACCTATAAATGCTAAAAACTACAGTTGGGGTGTTGCTCTTGTTGTAGTCTTCAGTCCAGAGACTGGTTTGATGCAGCTCTCCATGCTACTCTATCCTGTGCAAGCTTCTTCATCTCCCAGTACCTTCTGAATCTGCTTAGTGTATGCATGTCTTGGTCTCCCTCTATGATTTTTACCCTCCACACTGCCCTCCAGTACTGAATTGGTGATCCATTGATGCCTCAGAATATGTCCTACCAACCGATCCCTTCTTCTAGTCAAGGTGTGCAACAAATTTCCCTTCTCCCTAATTCTGTTCAATACCTCCTCATTAGTTATGTGATCTACCCATCTAATCTTCAGCATTCTTCTGTAGCACAACATTTCAAATGCTTCTATTCTCTTCTTGTTCAAACTATTTATCATCCATGTTTCACTTCCATACATGGCCACACTCCATACAAATACTTTCAGAAACGATTTCCAGACACTTAAATCTATACTAGATGTTAACAAATTTCTCTTCTTCAGAAACGCTTTCCTTGGGATTGCGTCTACATTTTATATCCTCTCTACTTTGACCATCATCAGTTATTTTGCTCCCTAAATAGCAAAACTCATTTACTACTTTAAGCGTCTCATTTTCTAATCTATTACCCTCAGCACCACATGATTTAATCCGACTACATTCTATTATCCTCGTTATGCTATTGTTGATGTTCATCTTATATCCTCCTTTCCAGACACTGTCCATTCTGTTCAGCTGCTCTTCCAGGTCCTTTGCTGTGTCTGACATAATTACAATGTCATCGGCAAACCTCAAAGTTTTTATTTCTTCTCCATGGATTTTAATTCCTACTCCTAATTTTCCTTTTGTTTCCTTTACTGCTTGATCAATATACACAGATTGAATAACCCTGTCTCACTCCCTTCCCAACCACTGCTTCCCTTTCATGCCCCTCGACTCTTATAACTGGTTTCTGTACAAATTGTAAATAGCCTTTTGCTCCCTGTATTTTACCCCTGCCACCTTCAGAATTTGAAAGAGAGTATTCCAGTCAACATTGTCAAAAGCTCCTTTAAGTCTACAAATGCTAGAAACGTAGGTTTGCCTTTCCTTAATCTTTTTTCTAAGATAAGTTGTAAGATAAGTATTGCCCCATGTGTTCCAGTATTTCTACAGAATCCAAACTGATCTTTCCTGAGTTTGGCTTCTACTAGTTTTACCATTCATTTGTAAATAATTCGTGGTAGTATTTTGCAGCTGTGGCTTATTAAACTGATAGTTCGGTAATTTTCACATCTGTCAACACCTGCTTTCTTTGGGATTGGAATTATTATATTCTTCTTGAAGTCTGAGGGTATTTCGCCTGTCTCATACATTTGCTCACCAGACAGTAGAGTTTTGTTAGGACTGACTCTCCCAAGGCTATCAGTAGTTCTAATGGAATGTTGTCTACTCCCGGGGCCTTGTTTTGGCTTAGGTCTTTCAGTGCTCTTCACGCAGTATCATATCTCCCATTTCATCTTCCATTTCCATAATATTGTCAAAATGGTTCAAATGGCTCTGAGAACTATGGGACTCAATTGCTGTGGTCATTAGTCCCTTAGAGCTTAGAAATACTTAAACCTAACTAACCTAAGGACATCACACATATCCATGTCTGAGGCAGGATTCGAACCTGCGACCGTAGCAGTCGCATGGTTCTGGACTGCGTGCCTAGAACCGTGAGACCACCGCGGCCCACATATAATATTGTCCTCAAGTAAATCACCCTTGTACAGACCCTCTATACACTCCTTCCACCTTTCTGATTTCTCTTCTTTGCTTAGAACTGGGTTTCCATCTGAGCTATTGATATTCATACAGATGGTTCTCTTTTCTCCAAAAGTCTCTTTTATTTACCTGTAGGCAGTATCTTCTTACCCCTAGTGAGATAAGCCTCTACATCCTTACATTTGTCCTCTAGCCATCCCTGCTTAGCCATTTGCTCTTCCTGCCGATCTCATTTTTGAGAGATGCTTGTTGTATTCCTTTTTGCCTGCTTCATTTACTGCATTTTTATATTTTCTCCTTTCATCAATTAAATTCAATATATCTTCTGTTAACCCAAGGATTTCTACTAACTCTCGTCTTTTTACCTACTTGATCCTCTGCTGCTTTCACTAATTCATCTCTCAAAGCTACCCATTCTTCTTCTACTGTATCTCTTTCCCCCCAGTCATTCCCTAAAGTTCTCCCTGAAACCCTCTACAACCTCTGGTCCTGTTAGTTTATCGAGGTCCCATCTCCTTAAATTCCCACCTTTTTGCAGTTTCTTCAGTTTTAGTCTACAGTTCATAACCAATAGATTGTGGTCAGAGTCCATATCTGCCCCTGGAAATGTCTTAGAATTTAAAACCTGGTTCTAAATCTCTGTCTTCCCATTATATAATCTATATGAAACCTTCAAGTATCTTCAGGCCTATTCCATGTATACAACCTTCTTTTATGATTCTTGAACCAAGTGTTAGCTATGATTAAGTTGTGCTCTGTGCAAAATTCTACCATACTCCTTCCTCTTTCATTTCTTACCCCCATTCGATATTCACCTACTACAGTTCCTTCTCTTACTTTTCCTACTATTGAATTCCAGTCACCAATGACTATTAAATTTTCGTCTTCCTTCACTATCAGAATAATTTCTGTTATCTCATCATACATTTCGCAACCTCTTCATCATCTGTGGAGCTAGATGGCATATAAACTTGTACTACTGTGGTAGGCATTAGCCACAATAATGCATTCACTGTGCTACATTTTTTATTCATTATTATACCTACTCCTGCAGTACCCCTATTTGATTTTGTATTTATATTTATATTTAAGTCTTGTTCCTCCTGCCATCGAACGTCACTAATTCCCACTATATCTAACTTTAACCTATCAATTTCCCTTTTTAAATTTTCTAACCTACCTGCCGGATTAAGGGATCTGACATTCCACGCTCCAATCCCTAGAACACCAGTTTTCTTTCTCCTGATAATGATGTCCTCCTGCGTAGCCCCTGCCCGAAGATCCGAATGGGAGACTATTTTATTTCCAGAATATTTTACCCAAAAGGATGTCATCATCATTTAACCATATGGTAAAGCTGCATGCCCTCAGGAAAACTTACGGCTGTAGTTTACCCTTGCTTTCAGCTGTTCAGAGTACCAGCACAGAAAGGCCGTTTTGGTTAGTGTTACAAGGCCAGATCAGTAAATCATCCAGATTTTTGCCCCTGCAACTACTGAAAAGGCTGCTGTCCTCTTCAGGTTCGCACGTTTGTCTGGCCTCTCAACAGATACCCCTCTGTTGTGGTTGCACCTATGGTACGACTATCTGTATCGCTGAGGCACTCAAGCCTCCCCACCATCGGCAAGGTCCATGGTTCAGGGGGGGGGGGGGGAGGAAGGGGGGAGGGAGTGTTTATATGTGGTAAATTGGCTCTTGGCAGTGGGTGTCATTCCAGAGACTGGGCTGACATGGTGCATGAAGCACTGCCCAAATGGACGTGCTACTGATACTGAGGTTGCCTTGTCATTGCTAGATGTACTGCCTAAAGAAATCCTTCCCTTTAAATTTGACATGTAGTGGTGGCAGTGGCTCTATTTGTAATTGCTTCTGGTAGGAGGGGCATTGTAGTGAGCAGCTGATGCATCCAGGGTAGGGAAGGGGGGTAGAATGTGGTGGTCACTGGTCTGAAACACAGGTTGTATGGGCCAGCAATGATGGCAGTAGTGAAGCTGGTTGCACACTTTAGGCTTCAATTGCAGTGATGGTAATAAGTTCTGGAGCTGCGATACAGTGCATGCCCACTCACAACCTGTCTGTTTCAGCAGACGACACAGGTCAGCCGCAGGCAAACCAGACCAAAGTAGTGAAATCTGTCTCCATCATGACTGCCTTGTGGCAACCCAGGATTTTTTCTGAAGAGGAGCATGTGATGGAAAGTGTTGCCTGACCATCACTTCCCGCTCTGACACAGAACGATTACTCTGCTTGCCTGAGAGAGTTAGTGTTATATAGTGAGTGTCTTTTATGCTGTGTGAACATTAAGACTGGACGTGCCATGAGGTGTAGTGATGGTGTCCTGGACATTTACGGTTGCAGGGAAGATGCCACTAGAGAGTCTCTATTGCACGATTTGGCCGAACAGTGTTTGGGGGCATCTGTGAAAAACCTTGCTGAGTGCTAGTGGGAGAACGTTAGAATTTTGTTCGTAAGAACCAATTTTAGGTTAATGTTTTTTATGCCATCCATGGCCACTTCACAGGATTGGTAGGCTACTTCGACATTATGAAATTTTCAGCAACGATTGCATAACAGCGGATTGTGTGCTTTGTGTTGCCTGATTGCCATAATTTACCTCATGTGTACCCACAAGATTTATTTTCTCACATTTTCTGGGTTATGGAACAGTTGTGCATAATTTTTGACATTTAAGATTCATTTCTTGCCACTTGCTGAAACCTTCAGTTCCAGACTACTCTAAAGGAGTGAAGTATGTCTCAACTATAGGTATATAGACAGGCTGCTAGCAAATAGTGCTGTTTGGTCTATGTAACACTCCATCCACCTTCAAGCATATGATGGACAGCATGCTTTGACAACTTAAATGGATGACATGTCTTTGCTATTTGGGTGACACTGTAATTTTCTGAAGACATTTGAAGAACATCTGAGGCACCTGACAATCATGTTAAAGTGTGTTCAGACTGCAGACCTTTGCCTGAATCCAGAGTCTGTTTGACACCCAAGAAATAAAAATCTTGGGGCACCTAGGGAATGGTGATGGAGTGTGTCCCAATCCAGAGAAAATAAAAGGAGTCAATAATTTTCCAACTCATGACCACATTATTAATGTGAGAAGTCTTCTGAGATTAGCTCATACTATCAGTGATTCATTAAGGAGTTCTGTCCAAGACACAACTCGTGCAAGGACTAATGCAAGGAGACATCAAATTTTCCTCAAACATGATTCAAGAAAGACCTTTCCTTCTCATTAAGGAAGCTCTAACATTTTATCCAGTTTTAACATTATGTAATGAGAACGCTGAGAGAGAACTTCACACTGACACTAGCTGTTATAGGATAGACAGTTTCTGATTCCAGAGTACTCTTCAAGTCTGAGACAAACTTCCGTACAACTGAGAAAGAGTGCCTTCCAGTTATTTGAGCTGGCAACAAGTTCTGACTCTTTATTTGGCAGAGCATTCACCTTTGTGACAAACCACCAATCCCTATGCTGGCTGCAGTTCTGCCAATAGATTTTGGGGGACCATAGACCAAGTTTTGTGAGGGTCCCCAACCTTCTCAGCCCATAGGAGTTAATTACCACAAATGCTGATTTTTCAGTATGTTCTGAAATGTGAAATGTGTTTTATTCATCTCATAATGTACAGTATTCTAGAACATAAGTCTGATGTACAGGAGACCTGCCAGGGTTACAATATACTTATTTAAAATGTGTCAAACTTTCAGTATGACATGTTGAAGAATTTATACAAGGTTCATTCTAATACTATTTCAGAATTTGCATCCACTATATCTAGCATAATTTTTATTCTGTATTAAGGATCGAGCTCAAAGTATCACTTCATCCTTCGTGAAATATTCCACTGAGTAGTAGCAATTTCAATTAGAAAATCACATAACTTGCTTTTTAGAATATTTAGCTTCATATTCATTATGTCACACCATTTTATTTTGTTGTGAATTCTCATGGCTGCATGTTGAGGAGCCTCGGCATACAATTTTAAGTGATGTGAAGTGAACATAAAGTTTTCTTTATGTCTTATGTTGTATGAGTGTACAATGATTTTGTTTTACACATGAGCAGCAGCTAAATGCTGCCTGCTGAGTACACTCTCAATAATTTATTTATTAACTGCATGTGCGATGTTTGAATAGGTACAAATATTAGTGCACATAACAGTAATAATAACAATAATAATAATAATAATAAAATCTACTAAAAGAAACAAACCTAACATTTAGTGAGCAACCTTTGCAGAATACTTTGTTACCTTTATTTACAAGGTCTGGTTGAAACTGTCAGCATCAGGTGAACAATTTTTGACTGTAGTTTGAATACTGAATCTTCTTTTCATACAGCTGATGTATTTATCCACTATGTAACTAAAGTTCATTTTAGAAGCAAGTTCATGCTCTATTGATTCCAGTGATAGATGATTTAGTTTCTCTTGGCTAAAGTTGATCTTAAATGATTTTTGATTAATGCTAATTTACTAAATTCTCTCCCACCTTTAGCAACAGTCACTGGAGGGGCAGTGAAAATACTGATTACAATGAAAAGTCTAGAAAACACAGATTGTAATTTCAACTTAAAAATTTCATTTAGAAGAAGAAATGGAAGCCCTTTGTTTTCTGTTGTCTTTGTCAAATCCAGAAAAGTAGCTGCTCTCAGTGACTTAAAAATGTTTATTCCTTTGATAAGATTATCACTCAGAACAGCAGGATAAGTTCTAATTATTTTTTTAATCATATCACTGTCATACAAAGTTATATTTATTCCGAAAATGGATTAAAAAGTTGCAAAAGTATTGCTCATTTCTTCATAGCAAGAATCTATTTGAGAAACAATATTGTCTGTGATTACACCGAAGGCCTCTTTTTGAAACTGTTATTGTTATTCAGTTTCACCCAAGAGTGTCAGGTGCTCCACTGCTACCCCAATTAGATTCATCAAAGCAAATCTTTCTTTTCCTGCTTCTCTTTTTTGAAGAAACTGCCTCAATCCCAATTTCAGTAGCCATTTAGTTAGCCCTGCCTAAGAATCCAGGCCAGAGAGCTCTTACATCCTTATCTACAGTAACCATAAAAGCTTTAATATTTTTTTTTCATTTCAGTATCAAGGGAAATACCTTTTGACTGCAGAACCAAGCTTCTTATATTTATATGTTCCAAAAGATCCCTCCAAACATTCAAGAGAATTAGTGTTTCAAACTTGGAGAAATAATTGATCAGCCTGTTTGCATCTGCTACCACATCACAAGGCAAAGTGCATTGAGTTTCTGTGTATTTTAAAGCTTTATTACTTCTGGTGTTTTTTCTAATATAGACTTCACTGCCTCACTCAATTCTTCTGTTTCATTGTGTTTCAGACAGACTATGAAGAGATTGATCACCACTGTATTTTAATAAACCTTCCCATCTTTGTGGACTTGCACTGAAAAAAATTGTGCAGCTAGTTCAGACAGCTGAAGACTGAACCTACTACTTCATTACTTCATGGAGGATATAATCCTATTAATAAGGAGAGGCTCCCAGTGATCAGATCAACTTTTTGAAATCATCTACACAGTGATGTAGGTTAAGTTCTCATATCTGCAATATGTTTCTGTTGTGGGATTAATGTTCTAAATGTTTTCACGACATTAATCATCCAAAAAACGTTAATCTTGTACTGAAAAGTGCTTTTTTGACACAATTATACTGTCAGTATAAATAGATTATTTTGCCTTCTGTTTTTGAACTGATACATCACCAGTTTCAAATGTTTAAATTTGTGATAGATAAATAAAAATAGTCACTTTTATATGCACAAAGATCTCACATGGATAAAGCATGAAAGCAAGAGAAAATGAGAGCAATTTGAAAAAAAAAAATTATATGCTGATTAAAATGTGGCAAAAGAATAGAAATATAAAAAAATAACCCAATCAACTGAATAAAAATAAGTATTAAAGTAATTTTGTTAAAGATTCAAAAATGAAAAATTTCAAACCACCCATAACCTCTTGCACAGGGGGTCTGTTCCCCAACCATTATGCCGCATAACCAATTTGCTGACAGTCCTTATCTTTAAAGAAAAAAAGCTAAAGAGCTTAATGTGAAATTTAAAACTATTTTCATTGGTTACTCGCAAATGAGTGCCCACCAGGGGGAATGGTAGCAGAGTTTGATACCTGGGACCTTAACCAACATCACCATATAGATGATTTCAAAAAGTCAATCCCACCACTGGGAACCTCTCCTTGTAATTTCAGAGTATGAGCTGTACAAGGAGAAAATGTTGCCTGCAGATAAATGTCTCTAATTTTTGCTTCACACCTTTTATTTGCCCAGCCATATTTGATTCATTAGCAAAGCACTGATGATAACAATGCTGTAAATCAATTCCACACTTGTTAAATACATCTATGATAGCATTATTAATTGTATCACATGTCCTTTCCACTAATAAAACATTCTAGAAACCTCTCATGTGTACAAGAGAATACTGCATGGAGGATAGGTTTCTTTTGAAGAAAATTTTTAATCATCATTTGAAGTAATGAAGTTGTGAGTTGTGACTGGACCTCAGCTGGCTGGCACTGAGTACTAGCTAGATGCCAACACCAATGCATGCTCAGTCATGTGTGATGGGCTAACTTCATTCTCAAGGTTGGCAATGATGAAGAGGTGACATTTTGGCTTAGCTTTACTGATGAGGTAACATTTTCAGAACAGCATCAGTGGAAACATCCCACCAATCAATGGGTTGAAATGGTCACGTGAGGGCCAGTTCGAGATTGGGGAGCATGGTGAAGCAAACCAGGACTTGATGTGAGCAGATGTATTTTTGCTAGTGCCTCGGAAACCATATCCACTCAATCTTTCAGTGGCCTCACCAGGTACTGATATGTCCATTAGTACTTAGCAATAAAGATGAATAATTGGCTAATTACAGCATAATCATGTTGTTGTCATCCCAACCATCATCTCAACTGGATGCCTACTGAATCCTGACAGTCTTCCCATGGCCAACCTGTACAAATGGAGACAGAATTTGGGACAGTTCACACTATTTGACCTGGTATCCAGACTATTCATCCTTTGTGTATGATTGCTACACTGAAAAACCTTGGACAAGAGCTGTGGTCATCATGTCATTTTATCCCATAGTTACACCTAGTTGTTGTAGTCAGTATGGCTAGTTAGGCTTGACTTTGTCATGATGTATTTTCCTTCTTTTTTGGCATTAGATGCACCTATGTGCACCACACTGCATGAATACATGCTTGGGTTGCAGCACCACCAGCACTAAGATACATTTGGCCACACTTGGACCTCCTCTGTTGCACCAGCAGATTCTTTAGAACCAGCCAGTCACTGCCAACACGCTGCTCAGGCTGAATATAATGTTGCTGACCAATGGAGCACAGCCTGTGCTGTTTACCATCAGTGCCAGAATCATGAAGATCCAGGTGGTGTCACTGGGAGCCAATGTCACATCATGTAGCAGCTGTTTCTGTGAGGGTCCTAAATGTCACACCTGCCGTTAATGTGCCACCTTTGCTGCCAATGCCACTGCCACATCACACCATCATTGCAGTCACCATCATAGATTCCCTGTGTTGAAATTAATATCAGTGCCACCAGCACTGCATACTTGTCCTTTGTTGTTGCTTCACTGCAATCATCATTTGAACATCGTTGTGGATAGGAACAAGTTTTACTTTCTTTTTGAATATTGTAAAATCAATTCTGTAAAATCAATTCTAATTGGTCATGTAAGTAACTGTATGTCCCCAGTGTGCAAGCAAGTCTGACTTATATTCTCGACAGCAAGAAAGACAAGAACCCGCTACCAGAAGTGGTATTGGGGGCCCTATTGCTGTTTTAAGTGAAGAGATTAGTAAGTCCACTATTAAAAAATTCCATGTGGGACACTGGGGTCTTGAGTGACAATGAAAAAAAACTAGTCAGGGTACTGCAGAAGCCCCCAAGGAATCTCTAGTTATTTCTGTGACCTCCATTCCTAATATTGTGAGCAGTTTTCCTGCTGTAAAGTTTATCCTCACTCTCTCAGAGAAGACAGATGAAAATGTAACGACATTTTTGCAGAGTATCCATGATGTAGGACATGCTTGTTCCTGGCTGGATGGGTTTTTATTAAATGTAGCAAGGTTAAAGCTGACAGGGGATGCCCATATGTATGTTGAATCTGTTGACACCATGAAAGATGCAGAAAAGTCTGGAGTTCTGATGCAAGGGTTAGCTGAGTGATATTAATATAAGAGAGGAGTTAGCTACTACAGGGATCATTTGTCCACATTATGACAGAAGTGAGGTCAAGACTTCAAGGCTTTTGCAGATGGAATTCAAACAGTGTCATTTTGCACATATGTGTTGGGATCAGACGCGACTTGAAACAAACTGTTGACAGAAGAAGCTGAGAGTCACATGACTGATGCGTTTATAAGAGGTATAAATCCACAAATAGACAGTGAGGGTAAGGTGGTGACATTGACCTCTTTACATGAAGCTGTGATATTAGCCTTACTATGTGAGGAAGTAGGAAGGTTTATTTCCCCTCTATCGCACAGCACTGAACCATGACACATTTTCACAAATGACACGTGCTGTAGATGATGTAGAAAACTCAGACATACCGCTGATCATTGCCAAGCAACATATTGTCCCCATTACTGTGAATTAGAGTACATCGGCAATAGATGACCCCAGACGGAAGAGCAGTATAGTTGATTCCCAGAATGAGATTTTCTCTCTGCAGCGGAGTGTGCGCTGATATGAAACTTCCTGGCAGATTAAAACTGTGTGCCAGGAAGTTTCAGTATAGTTGATTGATAAACCTTCTGAGAAATTATGTACAGTATGAGGACCACAGTGGGGAAACAGCAATAGGGGCAGGCCCAGCCACCTGTACCCTCCCCCCCCCCCATTCACCATCCCCTGCCCCCCCCCCCCACCCACCCACCTCCACCCCCCAGTAAAAGTGATGAATTCTTTCCATTAAAAGGACATAGATGAGGTGGCAAACCTAATATTACAGGGAAAAATTCATGGGAGGACTGTCAAGGCTTTAGCTGATACTGGTGAACAAATTAGTGTTTCATTTGTTTCTCGTGGCATCAAGTGGGCACTGAAGCTGCTGTATGGCTGCATTAGCAGTCCAGAAGAAGAAGTGAAAGTACCAGCAGAAATGTGCTTTGTGAAGTTACAAGTAGATGGTAATAGTTACGATTCTGATAAGGAAGCAGTGAGGAAGCATAGAAGGTTTTTTAATGCCATCCTAGGGAACGATTTCTGACACCAGTACCACGACATGATAGATTAGAGGATGCAAACTATTTGATTCATTGAGGTTACTCTCTGTTTTGGCAGTGGCTGCACCTCTCAGTCATAAGGAACTTGTGTAAAAAGACCAATTTTGCACAGAACCATGAACTTGGGCGTTAAAGATTACTACTTCTGTTCCAATCAGTGGATCTCTGAATAGGAATTAAAACCTGAAAACTGTGAGATCTGCCTTTTTGGTTGATGCAGTCAGTGAAAACGATGTTCTTAATAGGTTACAAATTCATGTAAACAGCTGTATAAGCAGAGTGGAAGTAATAGGAAAGAAATTTTGTGTTCCAGTGTGCACTGACAATTTTGGGCAGAGAGAAACAGAGATACCACGTGGAACAATACTTGCAAGTGGCCAGGAAGTAGGGGGAAAAGGATTATAGTTTGAGAATCAGTTTAGATATGAGAAGAAGCAGCTCCCGGAGAGAAAAGTGTGGACAACTGTGCTGCTCCTTAGGGATCAGTTGTATAAGAAGTTGGCACACTTAACTGAGTCATTGCAAAAACCACTGTACTATGTTCCAGAGGAGTGTGCTTGGTTGTTGAAGGACTGGCAATATTAAGGAATGGCAATATTTGCCAGCAACTGACCTCATACGCCTCAAACATTGAATGGAGATGCTAGGCCAATAGCAGGAGAGCCATACCAAATTTATTGTGGAGGAAATTATCCAACAACAGTTAGATGCAGGGATAATACAGACTGCTGCTAGTCTGTGATCTTCACAAGTTATGGTCATGACAAAGATGTCAATCAATAGAGACCTATCACCTATGTGTCAATGTGAGAGCTATAAATAAGGTAAACAGACCTGACACTTACCCTCTACCCCATATCAATGAAGCACTGGATAGATTGGGGAACTGTAGGTATTTTACCACCCTTGATATATGTTCTGGCTACCACCAAGTTCTGATTGCTCCCCAAAGCTGGCCAAAAATCACTCTCGTTGCATTGTCAGGATTGTATAAGTTTTTACACATGCCTTTTGGCCCTTGAAACATGCCTGCCACCTTCCAATGACTTCCTGCCTTGTAGCTACAAGGATTGAAGCCTACTATATGTTCAGTTTACTTAGATGACATTATTGTATTCTCCAGAATATTGAGGAACATTTAGAGAGGTTGAGCAATGTATTGTCCAGGTTACAGGGCACACATTTGAATTTGAAGATAGAGAAATGTCATTTAGCAGACTCACAGATCTAGTATGTGGGGAACATTATTAGTTCAGCTAGGATGAAGTGAGACCATCATTTAACAGATACAGTTGAGAGTTCCCCAGTACCCACTAATGTTAAGGAATTGAAAAGTTTCCTCAGACTCACAAATTATTACTGCAGATTCATGGATTATGCTGTGGTAACTAAGCCACTAAGTTGTTGAAAAAGGGTGCAGCTTTCGAATGGCCAGAAAAGTGTAAGTTAGCTATGAGGCAGATAAAAGATATACCGAAAAGTTCTCCACTATTAATATACCCAAGTTTTAAGAATCCTTTTACCCTGTCAACTGAGGCCTCAGGCTTTGCTGTTGGAGCTGTTCTCAGGAAGGAATATAATGGTGAGAAAAGGCCTAATGGCTGTGTTACCCATGACTTTAATTAGGTAGAGATAAATTACAGTATAACAGAGAAAGAGTTATTGTCTTTTGTGTTTAAGATAAACTATTTCAAATATTATTTGTAAAGGAGAAAATTCACTGTGTTCATTGATTACATTGCCTTTTTGTTAAATGACACCAAAATGCAGACACATTAAGTCAGAAAACCAGAGTAATGCAGACCGATTATGTGTTAATGCGAGGGTTGTTCAGTAAGTAATTCCCCACATTTTTTTCCTCACAATATATTTATTATTAAGAGTCAGAATTTAGTGACAATATACATCAACATGTCTTGTCCACATCCTATTTTTCTATGTACTTACATCACGTTCTATGGCTGTATGCCAATGTTGTGGAATATCGTCTATTCCCTGCTGGTAAAAGCTCTTGTCCTATATGCATAACCATGTTTTCACTGCATGACTGACACTCTCATCATCTTCAAAGTGTGTTCCCCATACAAAGCTTTAAGTGGTCCAAATAGATGGAAGTTGGCATGAATAATGGCATCTGCATGTCTGGAGCAGTGGCTGTGACATGACATTCCAAGCATGGCTGATCATGTAACTTTGTTTCTGGATTTCATGAGGCTGTAACTTTCTTTACCCATTGCCCAACTGTACCCCTATGAACTCCAGCATCACCATATACTGCAAAAAAATGTTCATGGATGTTCACTACGGTTTCTATCAATCAAAAATTCAAGAACAGCATGCTGCTTGTAACATGAGTCATATGTAGACACCATTTTGATGCTGTACTATGGCTCTGTCATCTGTCAGATTGGTTCAAAACTTCACAAGCACACAGAACAAACACCAAATGTGGAGCACAAACCAGGATGTTTGTTTATGTATATTAATGGCTTTTTAAAAAAAAAATTTAGAACGTTACTTACTGAATGACCCTTGTAGAAGATTTATGAGAGGCACAGGAGAGAGATGTAGAACGTCACCAGTGTGCTTCCATTCCAGATTTTGTTACAGAGGATAGCATTTTGTACTGAAAGACTCCCAGCAGTCACAGAGTTGTAATTCCTAAAGAACTACAATGATATATAATAACTCAGTACCATGACAGCATACAAACATGTCATAGTGGACGAAGAGCCACAAATGCTAGACTAGCTGCACAGTTTTGGTGGAAATGGAGACAGTGATCTTGGGGAATATGTATGGAACTTCTTGCCTCATGAATGGAGGGCATAACTGCCAAGGACGTGGATTCATTTGCAAACTCTTCCAGAGGCTTCAAAACCATTTCACATCATTGCATTGGATATTGTATTACTCTTTCCACAAGTACAAAAGAGAATAAATACAGCCTATCAATCACTGATCATTTTTTCAGGTATTTAATCCAGGTGGCACTTGCTGATGTGACAGCACAAATGGTAACATGTGCCTTTGTCAGTCATTTAGTCTTGCCTTTCAGGAGTCCTGATTCTACCCTGTCTGACCGGGGGACTACTTTCATGACCACATTGTTCATACAGGTGTGCAAGTTTTGCAAATTAAGAAATGAAGAGCAACATCTTTCTGTTCCAAAGCAAACCATAGTTCAAATGCTGTCATATTATGTAAATAGAACACATAGTGACTCAGCTAGGTTCATACCTTATTTGGTGTATTTGTATAATAGTCATATCACAAATCTCCTGGGTAAACACCCTATGAGGTGGTATCTGAGTAACCTATGATCTCTACATTCAAAATTGATATGCTGCCGCCACTGATGCTGCTGCTGCTGCCATCTGGTGTAGAACTTACAGGGTTGGTGTACCACCTTAAAATCATTTGGGAAAAAAAGTGCAACAAAAGAATGTCAGGGCTACTGACATAAAAGTTCAGTGGAGTAATAAAGGAGCTGTACTTCCTCCTTAACAACTGGGTGATCTGGTTTTGCTCCATAACCTAGCAATTTAGAAAGGGAGAAACAAGAAATTCTCACATCTGTGTGTAGGGCCTTACCCAATCATATGCTTAACATTTCCTCTTAATGTAGGAATTCAACTATCTTACTGTGCTGTAGTTGTTCATTTTGACAGACTATAGCCATATCTTTGACAAGCTAACCCCCCATCCCCTTCTGTTGTAATTGCCAGACCATCTCAGGATAAAGATCCTGTTGTAAGGAAAGTAAAGAAAGAGACAGCTAAGCCACCTTCTGCATGTCCAAATTATGCTCTGAGATGCAGACACCCACATGTGCTAAGGTTGAGGGATTGAAGGTATCCATTATTTCCACATAAAATTTTGCTGCCTATTGTTCTGTGTGTATTATGTTTCTACTTGTTATTGCTAGTGTTCTGACATCAATGCAAGGTGATTTGAGTTCGAGGTGTAATCCGTTTCATTTTTCCTATTTTTTATGATTTTTCTGTGGTTTTACTTATTTCTTTGTGTTATTGTATCATAAAGAAATTGCTGTAGTAGCAGTTTTACAGCGAGAATACTACTTGGTTGCTAAAATAAGTTTCCTGCTTTTTTCAGAAGGAACAGTTTTGTAGGGCAAAGAGTTTTAAGATCTGTCCTGTAAGTATGTTGTTCCATGCTGTACTATAAGTCATATTGTACCACAACAGTTAGCCAATTGAGAACAGAAGAAACTCGCCCCTTAGTTTTGATGTTTAAAGTGTGATAGTAAAGTAAATATCTATTCAATAACTGGTTCTGTAGAATTAAGTTGATTTTAAGTTGTCATATGACAAGTATTAGTATGTAGGGTATAGGAAATGTGAATGTTCTGCTGATATAATAAAAATATAGTGTGCTGGTTGTATGAAGTCATAGAAGTTCAACTACACTTGTAAAGGTGAGAAACGCAGAAGCGATGCAAGGTTCACTGACCAGATGTACACTGCATTTTTTAAGAAAATATTACACTCTACTGTTTGAATTTCCCATATAAGCTAGGATTTCACTAGCATATCATATCTACAAACTGCCATTACTCAGTATAAAGAGATAAATGGAAGTATGGATGTGAAACAATAATTGGTGCACTGTTGTGTTTTAACTTCTACAAATAATACAACATCTATGTGCAGACTTGAAGATGTTTATATAATAAGCTACATTTAAATTATCTGTTGCTAATGGATTAGGTTTTACACAACCCAGTATGAGATCTGAATTCTAACATTCTAATACTGTTTTGATGAAATTTTGATGGTATGGCCTATTATTTCCATTTCTCTGTACAACGGGCAAGTAAAGTCACTTATATGGTCATATGAAAGCCAAGTTTACAACCGCAGGTGAATATATTAGCTATGTGCCCTGAGGTTAATATTATGGACTAATTTATGCAGTGGATAATAAAGAAAGGTTAAAAATAAGGGGGGAGGGGAAGAAATCAAGCACATCATACATTTGTTACATTTTTGCGATATTCATGAAAGACAACTGTTGGCACATAACCTGGGTTTTTTGTTAGTACAGGTAAGAATAATTCATGAAACAGTGGTGTTTGGGATTTGTGACAGTCTTCTAAAGACATCAGACAACTTACACCATCTAACTTTAATAACAACAAAGCCCTCACACATAAAAGATCCAAAGATGTATTTCTGTTTAGCAGCAGTCCTATTTGCTAGGCAATATTTGTTTTACAGTGTTTTGTATAACTTATTTGATAATGGTGCAATGAAACTAGTTACAGATTTTTCTGTATCATTTACAGGGATTTTACATTGATCTGTGGTGAAACAATAATACAAGATTAATAAGGACCCATGGAAAACTTGTGCTCTGAGAGAGAATGATAAATATGAATAATTTTGGTGAACTAAAATTTGAACAGCCATAATGCCAAATGTCAATGTACTATTACACAGGGACAACCCAATGGCCATATTGTTGAGGCATGGCTCCCACCCGCGCGACCAATCCCAAAGCACTATGTATGATTGCATGTGGTAGACACTGCCTACAGTTCCAAGTACATGTACTGCCAAGACTGGAATGAATTTTTGCCTAATATTGCTGAGCAGATCACCTTTCATTGTATTTGATATTAATCTACTACTCAACCTGTGATTATGTAGAATGATATTTACTGGGAACTGCTGAGCTCTCTCTGTAATTGTTTCAGTTTGTGAAACCTTAGTACACAACTAGTGCACTAAATAATTGCACTTTACCACATTGTGGCCTATGCACTGACCGATTATCCTACCAATAATGAATCAACCTTAATGATTACATTTTAAAATCCCTAGGTGTACTCCATGTCAACAACAGCTTCTTGCTATCTTAACTATCTTACTTTTCTCCCATCAGATTTTCTGATATGGAACATGACAGTCACTTTTACTGTTAACTTGTGTGGTATAATCCTCATTTATGGTAAACTGTTTATGTTATCAATATCAAAAACCAATGTTTTCTTCTTGGCTTGGTACCTCCACTGGTCTCTCTAATTGGGAAGATAGAGAAACTAGGATGAGTATTTTGCAGTAAAACATAGTTAAACCTATCTTGTTGATAGTCACTCTGTACTAACAACATAAATGTGTGGGTATAGTATTTGACAGCCTTTTCAACCATTCTTCTGTTAGTATGATATTGGGTAAAGTATTTGACAGCCTTTTGAACCATTCTTCTGTTAGTATGATAGTGTTGTCAATCATATCAAGTGAAAGAGAATTTGCAAAGGCCAATAAATAGCTGACTTTTTCTGTTGAGCTTTGGTTAGTTCCACAATCCTTGTAAACTGTGCATGTTAGACAGAGGTGTCCGTGAGTAACAAAGCCAGCCATTTTGACATGTACTTTATCTACAACCTGTTTACATTTGTGGGGGGGGGGGGGGGCAATCTAATCCCAGGATGACAATCAAAAATGCCAATATCAGTTCACCAATAAATCTCCAAATCATAGTTTCTTGTTACACTCAAATTCTGTCAATTTCACCATTGGTTGTATTTCATAGCTAAGCTATTGGTTTCTCTGGTTCAATACTACTTTTCTTCACAATTTGGTTTGTGGAAAATTTTGTGGTTCACTTATATTCCTTAACTAAGCAGAAGGGTGATACCTATCTGTTGTGTTCCTGAGTTCTAACGTTGAATTCCTGGTTAATTATGAAATCCTCATCCTGTGAGAATGAATTGTACTTTGCAGTCAGACTATGGTTGTGATAGGGTAAAATTTATCTCAGACAGCTCACAGATTCAGTTTCAGGAAGCTCTATTAACCATTAACCACGTGTAGCAGAATAATCTATACATTGATAAAAAAAATAGCAATGACCATATTATAATTACTGTTTACATTGTATGTACAAATAATTTGTCCTATATTAACCTGTTGTACAAAATTGTAATCCTGATCCTAAAACTCAATTTATACACTAATGCTATCCAAGAATTCTCTTAAACTGTAGAATGGATTGTTTATTAACCATTTATACAACTTACTTTTTAAATTATTGAGAGGTGTATTTATCACAGTACCATTGCCAGCTTTCAACTGAGAAGTGCTAATGGCAGCAGGTGAAAACAGTAGCCACCTACACAGCTGAGGCATTGCCATAGTGACGTTTACAAAACTGCGTTATGTTATTGTTTGAGGTAGACAAGTGAAGCTCCCACACCCAGTCCACTGCATCTATCAGGGATCAACTTGCACCAACTCAATTATAGTCTGAGCACATGCCACAGCTGGGTGCAGCGAGACTGTTGTTCACATTGCACAACACCCACATTATACCCTGCCACAGAGCACCACTGTGTATCATATTGCATATAATACCACTGTTGGAATGCTGTTTGCCATACTTACAAAATTATCATATTAATACAACTACCACATGACCTTAAGTAAATCTGTTACCCTAATACTTTGATAGTGCTGTACTGTTTTCTATATGTACATTATCTGCTTCCCTCATGTTCTGCCAGTTGAAGACCATATTTTCTTCATTTTTAATGGTAGTAAGAAGAAATCAGAACAGTATATCCCTCAGCAATGCATCAGCTCCTGTTCCAGTTCCATATTTATTTCCATGTGCCTTGCAGGAGACTCATAGCAGCTCCACATCTGAAGGAATGGCATATTTTCTTAGGACATCAGTATGACAGATCTAATAGCTCACACATGTGTTCTCTACGAATGAAACAAGACAGACCACCACAGTCCTATTAAGAAGGGTCACCAGTTGTGCCATGCACACTTGACAAAGCCCGCATATGGTTCTCAAAATGCATTGGCAAATGATCCAAAGCCTTATGTTTAAGTTGACCTCAGTGCCTGTAATTGTCACTGTGAATTTCTGTTTTAACTTTAAACCCTTGACAGTATTACAACATTATTACTCATTCCACAAGTCTCTGGTAATGACAGTGTGCATCATTTATAAGAAGACAACTAAAGGAAAAAGTATCATTTATAAATGTTTTGTCACTATTGGTGATTATTATCTCAAAGGTAACTTTTCTCCTGCCATAACATTTTGGAAACTACAGGCATCCATTACCACTGTCCATTTAAGGCATACCAAATTTGATGAATGCTACTGCTGGATTAAACTTGGATTTGCGTTGCTGTGTCTTGTGAGACTCCCCCTCCTGGGAACATTTCTCCATTGCTATTGACAACCTTATCCTCCTGCATATTTAAAGGAAAACCCCATGAAAATAAACTGAACTCTGATCTAATGACTCACATAGAGTCATTATGGGCCTACCTATCTGCAGACAAGTTTGGATATTCAATATGTAAGACATGTTACTAACTCTACATGTCCCTTACATGCTGCGCAGTGCAGGCTCATTAGAATAATAACACTCAGACCATAACAGAGCTTGAAGTCATGTAACATTTATTCATGCTGTTAATGGATTTGCAAGTGCTTGGCAGTGCTGTGAGTGAACTTCATTTTGCCCAAGTCAACAAAAAGTTGCTTGCATCTCAGCTAAAGAAAAACCACCAGATGTAGACTGCTACAGTATGAGTGCCCATGCATAATGAATTTCCAGTCTGATTACCCATTTACCACATGTATGCATATGTACAAAACAACTTGAGGCAGGACCTCCCTAATGACCACCTTTCCACTATTACAGAAACTTATTAAGTACTCAAGGACAACCTACTTACCTAGCTGCCTCCTTCAATATGGTAATCACTACTAAAATATATTTTAAGTAGTAGAACGGAGGCAATACACATAACTGAATCTACGATGTCATTTGATTTTGCACCCAGTTATTAGAAAGGTGTTATGTATGGAATTATTATCACTTCAGGTTAGTCAGTCATCAGTGATCACCATTGCACAGTGAGATGATGAACATCTCTCTGGATTATACTGCGATGTTGTCTCACCTCCATTTTCTCTCAGTGATCAAACACATGTACTTGAGAAAGAAAATCAATAAACTTGAAGAAAGCTCACATCAAGTCATCATTATTTAAGGTATTACTGAGGTATCAGTAACCCACTCTCTTTAAACAACATGCAGACAACACTAGTGTCAGATTAAGGAAAGAATATATTAAGGGTAAATCTATATCTACATATATACGCTGCTAGCCACCAAGCGGTGTCTGGCAGAGGGCACAATTCGTGCCAAAGTCATATCCCGCCCCCCTTCCCCCGCCCCCACTCTCTGTTCCACTCGCGGATCGAGCGAGGGAAAAACAACTGTCTGAACAACTCAGTAAGAGGTCTAATTTCCCATATCTTTGAAAGTTGGTGGTAATAATATATGCTCTACATCCTCTGTGAAGATCGGATTTCAGAATTTAGTGAGCAGCCCCTTCTGTTTAGTGCACCGTCTATCTGCAAGTGTGTCCCACTTGAAACTTCCTATAAGATTTGTAAAGCTCTCATGAATGCTAAATGTACCAGTCATGAATCTTGCCACTCTTCTTTGTTGGACCTTCTCAATCTCTTGAATCAGACCCAACTGGTAAGGGACCCATACAGACGAACAATACTCCAAGACTGGATGAACTAATGTATTGTAAGCTATTTCCTTTGTTGAAGGACTGCATCACTTCAGGATTATACCAATAAACTGCAATCTACAGTTTGCCTTACCCGTTACTTGTGTAATCTGATCATTCCATTTGAGATCAATGCGAGTACTCACAGTCAGATACTTGACGGATGTTACCGCTTCCAAAGACCGGGCATTTATTTTCTTCTTATGCATTAATGAGGATTTTTATCTTGTTATACACAGTATGCTACGCTTACTAATATTGAGAGATAACTGCCTGTCATTACACCACACATTAATTTTCTGCAAATTCTCATTGAAGTGTTCACAACTTTCGTGTGGTGCTGCAGTCCTCTACCGTAAACGAGGTTTTGAAAGCTAGGTTTAGAATTTAGACCTTCTGTTTATCATCACCAGTTACATTACCCATACTGTCAGCGAGAGAAGGTATTGAATTATTTGTAGCATTCATAGATTTTATGTACGACCAAAAGGTTTTGAGGTATTTTTATTATTATGACCATGCGATGGAGAGTCTACTGCTCAAGTCACTTTGCAATGCAAGTTTTTATTCTGTGCAGTAGCTGCATTTATCTTACTACTGTGATCTTATTTTGTGCTGAATTTCCTATGATATGGCCGTGCAGCTCTAGACACTTCAGTCTGGAACCGCGTGACCGCTACGGTCGCAGGTTCGAATCCTGCCTCGCGCATGGATGTGTGTGATCTCCTTAGGTTAGTTAGGTTTAAGTAGTTCTAAGTTCTAGGGGACTGATGACCTCAGATGTTAAGTACCATAGTGCTCAGAGCCATTTGAACCATTTTGCTATGATATTTTGCATAGTCTGTGTACTAGTGTGTAACATCATGACAGTCATCCCTTGAAGTTAGCTGCAAATAGGTAATTTAACTTGTGTGGTGTCTAGACAGTTGTTCACCATATTTCCATGTGTTTATTTGTAACATTGTGGGATCATGTTTAGAAGTACTTATGTACATTGAAAAGATGATGTCAGTGAACAGACTGCCAGCAATTTTCACCATTTTGTAGCCAATTCAGCCATGATATCAAACAGTCCATTTGGGTTAATTTCTTATTGTGGACATCACACCAGCATGTGCTACCATTTTAATAGGCCTTGACCCATTACTTGGACATCTTCCAGAGACCCTGCATTGTGTTTACTCTAGAGAATTACATGTTGTTTCTTGACTATGGTTACCCTTTTACTGTGTGAACTTCCATTCCAATGCCTCCAGGCACAGTTATGTGCACAAACATTCATTATGTCCCCATCAATACCTAGCAGAGGTCACCAGTATCATAAATATTTGTCCTAAAAGAGGTTAAATTTTTAAAGTCACTTAGTGAACTTCATGCAGAAATAACATATCTGAAAGGGCAAGAAGACAGGATTAAGGTACTTTTACCTTTTGAGTGGGTTTTCACGGATACAAGGATCCTTAAGTGGAAGGTACTGAACTATTATATTTCTAAAGCTTTATTACCACAGCCCAAAAAATGCATCACAGGTATGCATACATTGGTGTCCTGAGCAATTTGTAATAATACTTATTTTTACTAAAACAACCAAAAATTCTTGTAACACATACAGTGGCAAAATGCATGAACAGTTTATGTCCAGGAAACAACATTTTTCAATAGCAATAATAGTGTCAAGAGCATAGCTGATGGAACTAGGTAAATAACTCAAAGCAGACACTATTCTTCTTAGACCAATGAGCTTTAAATAGCCCTTACAATCACCATTAACACTGTGGTGGTATACTGTACTAAATATATTAAATTTGACAGCAAACAGTGTTACACTTACACATGACATCAAACACTATCTCATACTCACAGGCTATAGGTGCCAATGCACATAATTTAGCAACAAATAGACAGTTTGTATACAGTAACCATTAATCAATGAATGGCCGATATAGTTCGTCACAGCTAATCAGACCAAATTGTCAGTAAACACAAATGGCACATTGTGCTATGAAAATACAAATTGGTATGCTATGAGCACTATCCCAGTAAAGTTAACAATTGAAAGTCAGTTAAGAGTGCTTGTTCACATGAATTAACAAATTTAAAAAGGCAGTTCTTAAAGCAGTAACTTTTAATCCATAAAATCATGGACCTAGTCTGCTGCAATTAATTGCGGAGGTTTAATAAGAAACAGCAACCTCATTTGGTACTATAAAATGAAAGCACCAGGCAGTTAAGCTAAGGTCCACAGCCTGCTAAAACTGGCAAGTAGAAAACTAACAATTTTAATCATACATCCATAGAAGAGTGGACGAAGTCCTTAGCAACTAATTAGGGCATTCTGCAGGTAACACTAGACAAATTTATTTGTAGCAAAATATTTAAATAGCTGCTCAAGCTAAGGGTTATAGCCCACTTACATTAACAATTGAAAATAAAAGAAACAGTAACCTTAAGTCGATAGGAAGAGCACTAGCTTGTGCAAATTCACCAATTCAAAGGCAGTTTTTAAAGTGTAACATCTAACCAAGGTAATAGTGCATGTAGGCCTTAATAGCTAGTTAAGGCAGTCTGAGAGATAACTGTAGCTCATTTTGTGATAGCAAAAATTTTTAAACATTAGCTTAGAACAAGGGCACCAGTCCCTCTGTAACTAACACATTGAGGTAGTAGTTTATTTTTTATTCTTAAACAGTGATAATTCATTAAGTTAGTAACAGATTTGGTACTGAACAATCAGTCACTCTTGGCAACAAATAATTTAGCCAGAAATAAAAGCACCATCTCTTGTGCTGAACTGATAGTTTTAGCAAGTAAGCATTGCTCTAAACATGTTCTTCATGCACCAAGGATTCTTAGACAATATTCACTGTCTTATTACAACAAGTATACACAACTTACAGTTTACTGCACCATCAGCCATGCCAAGTGGTGGAAATAATGAATGGCCATTAGATGGACATTCTGCCATCGGCAGGGCAATGAACAGTGTGATTCAACAAGAATATAATATAACAGGTAGTACACCACCACACTCACATTCAAGACTGATCCTACACAGCTCCTTGACCCACAGGTTTCTATAACAAAGTGAAGCAAATACATTAGTTCACAGAAGCAAACCAAGGGCCCAATATTCAGAAAGCACAACTTGAACCAGGTAACTGACAGACGACCAAATCAGTGAGAGAACATCAGTTTGCACACAAGTAGATGAAACGCTATTACTCAACTTAAAGTATGAAATGCTTATTAAGCAACTCGGTCCGGCACACAGTTTTAATCTGCCAGGAAGTTTATATATCAGCGCACACTCCACAGCAGAGTGAAAATCTCATTCTGGAAACATCCCTTAGGCTGTGGCTAAGCCATGTCTCCACAATATACTTTCTTTCAGGAGTGCTAGTTCTGCAAGGTTTGCAGGAGAGCTTCTGTAAAGTTTGGAAGGTAGGAGATGAGGTACTGGCACAAGTAAAGCTGTGAGGATGGGGCGTGAGTCGTACTTGGGTAGAGTAGTTGGTAGAGCACTTGCCCGCGAAAGGCAAAGGTCCCGAGTTCAAGTCTCAGTCAGGCACACAGTTTTAATCTGCCAGGAAGTTTCAGGGACAAATAGGAATGACTCTTCAATGACATGGTTTCTTACACTACTGAAAAGGCACTTCTGGAGTCATTTGCTCTGCTTGTGAGACCCTGTTGGGTGGTTTCCATCACATGCTATTGCAGTTTTTTTGCATACGCTCTTGTCACTCTTTAACTTATTGCTGTGTCATTGAATCTGTCCTGTTCTTCTCCGTCTGTCAAGGAAGGAGTAGTCTCGGATATGTCACTATGTCAGTAATGATTTTATCTTACTTTTGAGCCATTATTATCAAGGTACCGCTTCTTTCTTGTTGCAATATATGTTTTCTCTATTCTCTGAGAAACTGTCATTGGGTATGAACTATATCTTAAATGGCAAGCTAAGTACTTAGTCACTGTTACCTTCTAGTGAGTCAATTCAGTCAAGCAGTACACTTATAAGCTATTCTATTGGCCTACTACTATTGCAGCAAGCTGTTCAAAGAACTCTACCCCTTAGGTACAAACCACCTACCTGTAACTCCGAAGTGTCAATATCATGAGGCTCAAATTATATACCAACACTATCATCTCAGATGATTATTTCTTTCTAGGTCTTTTGCTCCCTCCATGTCTACAGTGAGTGTACTGGATCACTTTTCTATGACTGTCTTTCATCATACCATGTGGTTAAAAGATGTTTTTGATAGAACATACTTTCTTGTACTAAATCACTTAGGCAAGTAAGCCCACCTGATAATTTTAAGTCCACAAATCCTAAGGCTCATTTTTCTACCTCAACACCAAAGTTTCTCACAGTAATTTTGGTACATTTTGCTATCATTTCTATTCTCATTTTTCTCTATTTTCTGGATTTATATTTCTGTTCATTGCAAGATGTTCTATTTCATCTGATTCAATCAGTGCTGAAGTCTACTAATTAGGTCCATGGTTAATTGCAAGCCCAGATTCCTTATCAGAATGAACAGTGATTAGATCACTTCAGTTACCCTATACTTCACTTCTCTGTTGTGAACACCAGTTTCTGTTTCATCAAGGAGTGAGTCATCCAGTGTGGTGCACAATAAGCTGGATTGCTAAGGACATTACATCATGTTTCCCCAGTGTAACACCAAACATCCTCATTCCGTCTTTCCTACATGCATGAGAATTTTCAGTCTGATCTTTAAACTTACAAACCCATACATTAATTTTCCTAAGACACCATTCTTCCTCAAAGAACATTTTAATCCTCCAACCATGGGCTATTTTCCAATTTTCTGTCATAAGTTTTGGGACATTTCTATTCAATAATTTGAAAAGTCATAAGGATAATACTAAAGGAATGTAACAAGAAAATGAAAAACTGAATTTATAATTGAGTTTTATTTGACATTCAATTTACATAATTAGGGAAATGTGAAAATCACATTCAGTGTTATAAGCACAGGAGAAATTTATTAACAATTATTCTGAGCAGATTAAAGCTGGAAGCAAGATTTTATACACAAGCTCATATTGCAATCTTCACACCAAGTTCCTCTTTCTTTCTGTATTTTTTTCCCATCATTGTTTATTCTAGAGCAGTATATAGCACACTTTCTACAAGTTTCCTTTTTCATTGGATTTGGAGGTATGTGGGATATGAAGTGCCTTTCTGGCAGTCTTCTCATACTTGATCTGCTTGTACACATTGAAATAACATATGTGCATATTTATTGAAAACTGCTTCAATTACTTCCAGTCTTAATTCCAAAAATGGGTTCTTCATGTTGTTTGAATTTTTTGGAATATAATAAATGTGTTAAACAGATGAGATAAAGACATCAGTAGTTGGCACAACACCAGTAGTTGATCCTTTCAAGTAAAACCCATTAAAATAAGGGAATCATTTAATTAAACAATGGAAAATCCAAGATGAAATGTGACAATATTACGGGAAGGAAAGTTTGCTACTCACCATATAGTGGAGATGCTGTGACTCAGCATCTCTGTTATATGGTGAGTAGCAACTTTCCTTCTCGTAATAGAATCATTTAATTGAGAGATAGAGTTTTTACTGTTTTTGTATGGTGGTGCTTCCTACAGTGTAATTTGGTAACTACCATGTTTTTCCAGGTTCCATGTTGAATTGGGTACTTGAGTTTGTAACTAAATGTTTATGTTTCTCTGTTGTTGTTGATTCTGTTCTAGGACTACACAAGGAGGTCAGTTTTTGATATGTCAGGACATGTCTAAAACATTATTATTTATGTATATTGTTTTAGGTGGATCTACTATTAAACAAAGTCAGTAAATTTGTGAAATATTAATGTGTTTAGATTGAATTGTGTACAGGAATGAGAAGTTCACCAGCAACTGAATGGTGACAAAAAAGAAAGGTTAATGGATTTGGTAACAGGGAATGCAAAAGGTGACTCAATACCTCCACTGATAGTGTGTGCGTGTAAAAAAAACATCCACAGGAATTAGCGGAAAATGTGGGAAAACATTAGGGAATAGATGAATCTGAAACAGGCTGGGTGATGGTCATGCTATTCTTTGAATTTGTAACAAATGTGATCCACCCCTAACTTTTGGAAAAGAGAATACAACTGCCAGCCATTGCATTAATGCTGATAGCTTTCTTCCATTTGTTGAAGGAAAATCAGTATAACAAATTTCATCAGTGCAGAGTGCAACACTTGGAACAACCAGTGCTTAAGAAGACTTATTTTGCATCCTTTCTAGAACAAACTCCAGATGGGTTCATTAAACCTATCATCAAGCAGAGTGGATTCAGGACGACTGGACTTCTTCCATGGAATCCAGAGGCTGTAGACTACTCAAAAATTCCATCAGTGACTCATGTGTTACACCTTCCACTTACTGACCTGCCACATCTGAAGAATTTAACTTCATACATTGGGAAATATAAACTTTCTAGCTTTAAGTCTGCTATTTAGAGATATATTTTGAACACAGAATACAAAAAGGTCAGGTAAGAGGAGCTAAAGAAAAAAAAATTAATGTGAATTCCAAAACAGTATCGATTGTGATATGTAAAGTTCCACTTATTTTCAAAATAACACTGTTTTTGTTTAGTGTCAACAACTAAATATTTTGTTTATCAGCTATTGAAAATGTTGAGTTGGACTAGTTTCAACTACCAATGACTGTACTTGTAATTTTATTTACATTTTTATTTTCTGTTTAATGTTCCATAATATTGTGATGTATAATATATTTCACAGGTCAAAATACTAAACAATCTGAAGGTTAATTATGTTTGTACCCAACATTGACTTGTATTCCTAAACATCAAATAAATCTAATTTCCTTTCTTAAGGCATCAGCTACTGGTTTCTTTACCTTACTGATCAATAAGATGCCAAAATATTATCTTCACAAAATTATTTAATTGGATAGATAAAAAATCTACTAAGCAAGCGGTGGCAGAACACACTCATAAAAGACTGTCGTAATTAGCAAGCTTTTGGAGGCAGTGGCTCCTTCTTCAGGTAGAAGGGTTGAAGGATAAGGAATAGGGGTGAAGAAAATGGACTAGAGAGGTCAAGTGAAAGGTGTAGATTTTGGGAAGTCACCCAGAACCACGGATCAAACTGCTTCCTTCTCATCTCGTATGGTAAGCCTCCCTGCACCCGTGGTACTGAGTGACTTTCCCAAAATCTACCCCTTTTCCTAAACCTCTGCAGTCCTTTTCCTTCAGCCCCCCTTCCTTCCCCTTCAACTCTACCACCAGAAGGTGCCACTGGCTCCGAAAGCATGCCAATTACAACCATGTTTTATGTGTATGTTTTGTTGCCGCTTGGTGAGTAGATTTTTTATCTATCTAATTAAATAATTTTGTCGAAATATTTTCTTGTAATACCAGTATTTCTTTTGCTGTTTCCATTTGGTATCATAATAAGAGGAAGCTCTGGATCAGCTCTGTCAATGATACACATTGTTTCTTTATAGTCGAATATCAACTGAGGCTTACTTATTTTTTCACCCATTTTTATTTCTATTATACATGATAATGGGTGGTGTATAGTGCTCAGAGCGCAAATTGTTTTTGTCTTGCCATTTTAGGACCATAACTTTCCTCTTTGGAAAGATCTGATTTCTCCCTTTTTAAATTTTATGGCTGCAAATACAGTTGACTGATCCTTTCTTTTTGCTCTAAGACTTTTTGTTACCGATTAGCCATAAATTCATAATATTACTGTTGTGGTGTTACGGCCAGACACCACACTTGCTAAGTGGTAGCCTTTAAATCGGCCGCGGTCCGTTAGTATACGTCGGACCCGCGTGTCGCCACTATCAGTGATTGCAGACCAAGCGCTGCCACACGGCAGGTCTAGTCTAGAGATACTCCCTAGCACTCGCCCAGTTGTGCAGCTGACTTTGCTAGTGATGGTTTACTGTCTACATACACTCTCATTTGCAGAGACGACAGTTTAGCATAGCCTTCAGCTACGTCATTTGCTACGACTTAGCAAGGCGCCATATTCAGTTACTATAATTACTATCTTCAAGAATGTATTCTGAACAGATAATATTAAGAATCACGTACCGTCAAGAGTGATGTTCATCATTAATGGGTTAAAGTTAAGAATCAAACTAATTACATCCGCTTTCTGAATTCTCGTTCCTTGTCATGTTCCAGACCTCACGTCAGTATAGTTCTTCCCTCCTCACGCCAGCCTCCATGAGCTAAAACGCGTGCATTTCGGCCTCCACTCATAACATGGTGTTGGCTCTTCTGCTAACACAAAAACTGTAAACCGTTAACAACAGTTTGCTGCTTAGAAGTGTATTGTGCCTGGTGTGTATTCTATGGTGTGATGAAAGAAATCCATTTCCATCAACTAAAAGACTTGAGAAAATATAAGATATGACTCCTGGAATTCTAGAGAAACAGAAAAAGTTTAATGGGGAAATGGCAGCTTCAGATATACAAATAGCCCTGAAATTATGTCTGATGTAATAATCCTGAGGTCTGTGAAAATGTCCAGAAAGTGGTGGGCAAACACATCCTCATCACTCGCAGCTGGAGGGTTGAACTACCTACTATTTTTAAACTTTATGAGTTCTAGTTAAATACAAACTCTGTAAGTCTATGTGGATAGCTTGCTTAAGTGTGCAATTTTTAAATGTCTCTGATATATCACAAATTCTGCTGATCTGCCATTTGGGTCTGAAAACCAATCAGGCCCCATGTACGTATCATGTTACAACTGCTGCTGCTCTGGTCAATCTTCTGTATGCTCCTCATTAGGTTCTGATAACAGCCAATGTTAACCTTACATTATTGAAGTAGATTTTCAACAAGTTTCAGAATGCCTGTTGGCTTGTGAATCCTCACTTGAACAATCTGGACAGAGAAGAATCCTTTGTATGCTATGGGACTTAAGACAAGTAATTACCAATGCTGAAGAGCACTTTTGAAACATTTTTCCTGCTGTATCAACCAGTCATGTTAAATGACCTTCGTTCAATTCCCATGGAACAGTGCTGAATACAATATTCAGTACTCTTGATCATTTGGGTGCTGACCGCTGGAGTAGAGCTATCCATCAGGCTATTCATCTTTGAAAATCATGACATTTTTGTTTGTCAACATGTACAACATTTTTGTGTTAATTATAAGTGCGGTAGACAATCACACCAACATTTCAGTTAATTTCTTAGATTTAACAAAGGTTTTTGATTTTATGGAGCATTCCATTCTCTCAACCCTCAAGTTGGCATGCCATTTTTCGTAACATTAGAGAGCACGTGGTGCACTTTGTAGGCATTTCTTTATGTTGCCAAGGTAAAGATGTGTGGACAAAATTACAGTTTAATCTTAGTTTAATTAAGCAATGGTAAAATGAACTGACATTATATGAGCTAAATCACTGTTTAATTAAACAGGACTAAAATAAACCTTTCATTGTGTCACTCTGCTGCCACAGACAAGTGTTATCCTGCAGTAATGACCCACTCAAAGTGTTAAACACTAAACATTGCAGTTGTCTCAGATCCCTGCCAACTACTTATTTTATTACTAATTACCTCATAGATAACTGCCTCACTGTGGGATTGTGTTGCTAGCTTGGAATCTGTGTCATTTTCTGGCACCAACCATACATTTTTTTCACCTAGCTTGCTGTTTGTTTTATATTACTGCAGGTCACTTGGATGTATGAAGATGAAGCAATAATGAAGGGATAGGTATGGGCTTGTGATTGTAAAACAACAATGGGATGGTACAAAATAAAGTTATTTGTGAGTGGCACATTCAAAGATTACAAAAACGTTAGGGTTATGGTATGTTAGGGGTGCCAAATGAGTGGCTGAAATCCTACTTAAGTAATCAGAAGTCCAGCACAGACACACTAAAACTATACAGAACAACCTTCCAGTTCCATCTTCACTGCCACATTGTGTAACACAGGGCTCTGTCTTGGGACAATTTCTTTTTCTAGTATACATTAATAATTTGCCCTCATGTGTGAAGAATGCCGAAGCAGTACTATTTGCAAATGATACTAATCTGCTTGCTGAAGCAGAAAGATCTTGCAACTGCTGCAGGTGTCATCACAGATGAAGTTTCACAAAGGCTCTATAGGAACAGGCTTGCCTTAAACCCACAAAAAAGGTTATTCTACACTTTCTGCCCTAGAAAAATAAATTTACTGGAAAGTCAGTAATTCATATCAATGGCCATGAAATTCAGAATGTCACTGCAACAAAGTTTCTAGGTCCTCGCCTGCAAGAAAATCCAAAATGCAACTCTCACATAACACCCTTAAACTGCCAACTCTCTAAAGTAACACATGTAATCACAGTGCTACCCAGCAACCAAACTCTCAAAACTGTAAAACCTATAATTTTCTCAGATTCACTCACTATTAAGATATGGTGTTATATTTTGGGGAAATTCTCCTCCTACTGTAACGACATGCAGGAAGCAAAAGGTAATAATCGAATTCTCATCCAGCTGTAACAACAATCAGGGAGTAAAAGAGAATAATCTGAATAATTGAAAAGAAATAAACAACAAGAAGTTCCTGTAAGCCTCTTTTAGAGATTTAAATATTCTTGCTCTTCCCTGCATTTATATATTAGAAATTGTGCTTTGTGCTCTTTGTAAAAAAAAAAAAAAAAAAAAAAAAATGATGAAGAAAGAGAATATCTTCATCCAAAACACTGCTGTACCTGGGCACCATACTAGGTTAAAAAAATATCCCTATAAATTATTCCATCACAAGCCTGTCTCAAAAGAGTGCTTATCACTTTGGTGTCAAAACCTACAATAAGCTGCCAGAAATTATTAAGGATACCAAACATATAAATGCACTCAAAAAAGCTGCTAAAATATTTTTATTAAAGAATTGTTTTTACAATTTGTCAGATTACATGAGTAACAAAATAGTATTGTTGCCTAGTACTACTGTACTGTAAAATATGTCCAATATCTGTAGCACTTTCTATGTATATAAGATTTGCTGGACCAATGAATAAATACTATAAACAACTTTCTAGCTACCACTAGGCAGATCTGCAGTGTAGTTAGTTAGTACAGCAGTATGAAGAGGTTAGCAGTTCAATTCAACCTGACTTATTAACCATCCATGAGGAGCTATCCAACTTATCAGTTACTTTGGAAATGACAAAAACACTGCAAGTTCAGTTGTATTACACCCAAGCAACACAGCTATATGTCAGCATCCTGAACTCCATTACTCAGCTAGGTCTGCAACAAAAAAGCTCTAATCTATTGGCTACAGAATCTTACTTACATATCTTAACAAATATATTTTTTTAGCTTGTTGGACCTTACGCAAATGACATCTGGGAATCGACTCTACCTTACTACTACTCTGCTGCCAGAATACACTTTTCTCAATTTTCTAGCAGTGTAAATGCACAGATCTTTTTGTCTGTTACTTTTTACATGCTAGTCTGAATTTTTCCATAGCATGGAGAGGTTCATGGAAACATATTGCTTGGCAGACAAATGAAATCTTGATTGTCAGTAAACTTTGTGCAACTCACTCTGTTATGCAATACACTGAGCTTCTGTTTTGTATTCACATAAATTACATGTGCTCCACTTTATCACTACATACTAGAATCTCTGATAGTGAAATAATTCTTTTTCCTATGGAAAATTGCCCTTGCATGATTGTAGCAGTGCACTATCCTCTGTTCATGTCTGCCTGTAATAGCTGTAACAGGGCCATCTGTGGTATCAATCCTCTAATATGATCACACTTTCATGGCTCAGACCTACTGAGTCACTTTAACTGGCAGCGAAGCTTACATAATAGTTCAAATTGTGACTTGATTGCACCCTCTGTTAGGCTCTCAGCTTATTTACATAGTTGCAAAATGTAAGTATTAAGTATTTTTCTGCAGCATTTACCTGAATTACCTTTTGTACTGCCACAATCTGATAGCTCACCTGTGCTGCCTAATTGTTCAAACGACCATCTCCTCCAGTCAACCGATAAGCTTGTAGCCCATGTATGTAATCAGATTATTATTGTGCATTGATATATGAAAGAAAATATAAAAAGTATGATCATATATAGCATTATATCTGTTCCTCCAACTCTGGCTGTCTTAGGACTGGCCCCCTAGATTAAATATAAGGGATGTTCAAAAAGAAACGAGCCAGAGTCTGGAATTAGCAAACTGGTGATAATTGTTGCAGGGTGTTTGATTTCAGACATTTCATGCTGTACACACCAATGGAAATGGAGCATGAAACATCATTAATCTGAAAGGCCACCTGTTGCCACACAGTGGATGTCTAGTTGCACTACTGGGGTAGAAGTTCCAGCCTTCATCACCAAGGAACAGCAGTAAGCATGGATAAATGAACTCGGTGCCTGCTGCAGAGGCCCATACCCTGCAATGTTAACTCAGCAGCCACTGAGGAGGCACAATTGGTTCATCTGGGTAGTCAGTTGTTGAACAGTTACAAGTCTATTCAGCTGCATATGCCCTGCAGCCATCTTCCACACCTGTCATCTATGGCCTGTTGTGCACCATAGTTCCCTTGGTGCTAGTTTTGGAGAGTGCTATTTTCACATGCACAGTATACTTTAAGAACAGCAGCACATGAACAGTTCACAAGCGTAGCCATTTAGCCTGAAAGACAATGACTGTGCCATTTTATAATCAAATAAATAATTTTATTTCTGCATTATTACAACAACAACTGCACTGTTTGCCATATGTCCCAAAAAGATTTATATTTTCACAGAAGAAACTCAGCAGTGCAGTTGCTATAGTGTAGTGGTTATGATACTAGATTGTTGCATGGAGGGTCATGAGTGCAAAGCTCACCTGACTTGAAACATTTTAATTTCTATATTCGGTTCGAGTACGTTCTAGAAGTATCCCCAAATGGCAAGAATCATTGTACTGGAATGTTCTGTAGCTGCATATATAACATATGTGTTCTGGCTGGAGGCAGTTTAATCTGCGCTCTTGTATGTGCAGGTGCTGAATAAATCTTCATTAAGTGAAGTTAGTGCTTGTCATTCATCTACTTACACTGTCCTCTATGTAACATCATTCTGGTGGAACTTTGATAACACTTATTATTGATGACACAATGGCTCCCATCAGGCCATGTCAGAGTTGCCGTTTATGTGGTGAGAAACCCGAGTTTGATTCATAGTCAACAGATCGCAGTATATCTGAGACAGAAGAAGACGAGGATGTCACGAAGACAGCAACTGTGTACCATCACATGAGACATCCTTCTGGGTTCTCTGGTGACAATGGCCAAGATCCAAACAAGAGGCTGAAGATATCTGAGTGTATAGCCAAATTTAACAAATGGGATGACAGTGTGTGTTTTGCTAACATATTTTTCTACTTGGAGGGCACTGCCAAGCAATGGCATGAGAACAACGAGGAGAAGTTCACAAACTGGGAAGTATTCCAGGTGGAACTGTGCAAGTATTTTGGTACACACAACGACAGAAGTGCAAGGCTAAAGATAAATTAAAGTGCTGGGCACAGCGTCCAGGAGAAACGACAGCATCCTGCATTCAAAAAGTCTTGGAGCTGTGTAAAATAGTGGGTCCTACAATGAAGGACGAAGATAAGGTTGCACATCTCATGAAGGGTGTTGCTGAGGACATGTATCAAGCCCTACTCCTGAAGGAGATTTCAACAGCAGACAACTTTATAAAATGGTGCCAGCATATCGAGACAATGCATCAAAACAGAATTACATGCAAGAAGTTTGAACATAAACCAAACGTTGGATCAATGTCTGTGATGGAGGAAGAAACTGATTTCACAAGTGTTCTTCGTCAGATAGTGAGAGAGGAAGTTTAGAATGCACTTGTATTGCACAGTGAGAAAAAAACCGAGATGCTCAAAAGGTCATAAGGGTTAAGTGGAACAGGCATTGAACCCAATCTCTCGTCCTTCATTTCCATTTAAAACAGCAAAAAAGTCGAGACCCAAGCGAAGTTATGTTCCTACAGTGCCGCATGAGGAACCTGTTTGGGAAACTGATGTCTGGAGGACCCAGGATAACCAACCAGTATGTTTCCACTGCAAACGACCGGGACATGTGCTGCGCTATTGTCGAGAAAGGCGGTGGATATTTGACGATGCCCGCCCCAGAAGACAGCAGACCGATCTTAGCGAACGGCAACTCCAGGACTATGAAGATAAACAAGAAGATGTGGGTGCAGGATGACGTAGGTCACCATTGCCAAAAGCTAGCTGCTGGAGAGGACCCTCTCCAACACACTGATCAAGGTCTCCATCTCAATGGAATGTTACAGCCCTGCCTCTAGTACCACACAAGGCTTGGCCGCAGTACATGCCACTGCCTGCTTGGCAGCCCCTGTGCTGTCATTATTGGTGCCTGTACTCCATTACTGTACTCGGCATTGTCACCATGCAGCCACACCACTGCACCACCATCCTGCCTCACTAGCCTTTTGGCTATTGTTGTAAAGCTTATTTTAGAGCTGAAGCCACAACAATGCTGTATGCCTTGTACAGTATCTAATATATTGTATCGTGAACAATTTTATTTGCTAGAATCAGCTTAAATCTGACTCACCCTCCCTTACTGAACAGGTCCCTGATAAATGCCTCCAGTCCAAGGGAGCATCCATCTTAAAAAGATAGTCATGTTACATTCTTGTTTGGAGCAGATTATTTGCCCCTGTGGAAGGCAGAAGGGTATACAAGATGTGCCAACAGACTGTATGGAAGGTAGATATTTTTAAAGAAAATTTTTATTCATCATTTGAAGTAACTAAGTTTTCTTGTGAGCTGTGGCTGGATCTGGGCTGGCTGGCACTGGATGCCTACACCAACCCACGCCCTGTTCACATGCCGATTAGCCAACTCACTCTCATGGTCGGCAATACTGACGAGATGGTACTTTCAGATTAGCATTGGTGGAAGCAGTCTGCCAATCAAGGGGTTTGACTGGGCAATACAGTGGAGCAAAGAACTCCGCCTCTCTTGCCAGCCAGCTCTCAATCTGAGCAGATGTACCTTTCCTACCCTCTTGAGTGCCATCTCCACTTAGTCTGTTTGTGGTCTCTCCAGACAATGATGCATCAACTAGTCTTTAGTAATGAAACTGGAGAATTAGTCAGTTTTACAGCATAATCCTGTTGCCATCATACCAAACATCATCTCAACCAGACACCTATCTTACCCTGAATGTCTTCTCACAGCCAAACTGTACACATGAATTTCTAATTCATTTTTGTCTTTGTTAAGAAAGTACCTTAAAACGGAAATATTTTCTTTGGTCTTAGACCCACCATCACAAATAAATGAAAAAACCAGAGATTTCAATCAATTGTCATAGATTATTAGAACGATGGTAACATTGACAATACAGCACATATTTAACAACATTTTACGATGTAGTAAGTGCCGAACTCATTGGATCTTGTGGGACTCTCAAAATTTAAAAGGGTGCGTTTTGATGACGACATGTACTCATGTCAAATAGTCTTATATTCTGACATAATGTAACTTTTGCAGTGTTACTTGAAAATGGCTCTAAGGCCAAAATTGCAATCGTAATAATAAATATTTCATACAGTAAATGCCAACTGTGATGTCTTTTAAGAAATATTATGTGACAGTTTGTAATGTGTCTAGATCAACATAAAAGCTCTGCATTCTGCAGTGTTTTATTGATTAGGGCAATGAAATTTCAGATATGGCAAGGAATTGTAAAAGAAGTCCTGTAGAGGGGGAATTCGATAAAAATAACATAACTGCTCCTACGTTAGATGACACAGTGTGAAACATCTGTTGCTTAGGTGCAGCAAATGCTTGTGGTATTTCCAAAGTGGTATTTGGATACTCTTACATATCTGTACAGTTGTTGTTGTTGTTGTTGTTGTTGTTGTTGTTGTTGTTGTTGTGTGTGTGTGTGTGTGAGAGAGAGAGAGAGAGAGAGAGAGAGAGAGAGAGAGAGAGAGAGTCTTATTTATGTAGGCTGCCTAAGCCCTCATAATGTAAAATACGTATACGGGAACTAAGGCAACATTCATTGCCAGATCAGTGGGTTTTAACAAGCAAATTGTGGGTAACTTATTCTTAATTTTAAAGGTAGTGCAGAACAAAAAATAAAATTCCTGCATCTGCCATTAACAGTGCAGATGAATCTGGATTTCCACTGTGCCTAGTAAGCTACGAAAGGTCATTTCACTCACAGGAATTAAGAGAGTTTCCAAAATTGTATATGCAGAGAGAGAGACAAATATTGCTATCATTTGTTGCAATAATATTACTGGATACTACTTGTCCCATTTTTTCTTTCATTTTTGCATGAAAATGAATGCAACCTGAACTTGTGGAAAGCACACCACCAGGAACTGTTGGGCGTTGTAGTGATAATGAGTCTAGCAATGGAGCAATATTTGTTTTGTTTCTGAAACATTTGAATGTTCATGCAAGATCTGCCGGTGAACCCCTATCCTGTAGCTTGTTGACAATCATAAAACACTGTTAACACTGGAGGCTATCAACTTCTGCAGTGAAAATCATATCACCTTGGCTGGCTTTCCACCTCACACTACCCATCGCCTTCAGCCTTTGGATGTTTATTTTTTTTTTGGTGCATCAAAGACATGTCACAATCAAGCTTGTGATAATTTCATGATCACTTCCCAAGGGCAAGCCATAACTGACAAAAATATTGTTGAATTATTTAACACTGCTTATTTGAAAGAAGCTCTAGTTGGTAATGCAATTAACAGGTTCAAAAAATGTGGGATCAGACATTATGATCCCACTGTGTTTAACAACAATGATTTTGCTATAGTTAAAACCACAGACTACATTCTTGTTTTAGACAATGCTGAAACTGAAAATGCTCCTGCTCAGGCTGCAGCACCTGAAGGTCAGTTAACAGAAACTCCTAATGAATCTCCTGGCAGTCATTAGGCTCCTGCTATGGTCTCCAGTCCAGAGACTGGTTTGATGAAACTCTCCATACTACTTTATCCTGTGCAAGCCTCTTCATCTCTGAATAACTACTGTAACATACATCCTTCTGAATCTGCTTAGTGTATTCATCTCTTGGTCTCCCTCTACGATATTTAGCCCCCAAGCTTCCCTCCAAAACTAAATTGGTGATCCCTGGATGCTTCAGAACATGTCCTAACAACTAATCTCTTTGCCTAGTCAAGTTGTACCACAGATTCCTCTTCTCACCAATTCTATTCAGCACCTCCTCATTAGTTATGTGATCCACCCATCTAATCTTCAGCATTCTTCTATAGCACCATATTTCGAAATCTGCTATTGTCTTCTTGTCTAAACTAGTTATCATCCATGTTTCACTTCCATACATGGCTACACTCCACACAAATACTTTCAGAAAAGAATTCCTGACACTTAAATCTACACTCGATGTTAACATATTTTTCTTCTTCAGAAATGCTTTCCTTGCCATAGCCAGTCTACATTTCATATCCTCCTTACTTTGACAATAACCTTTTATTTTGCTTCCCAAATAGCAAAACTCATTTACTACTTGAAGTGTCTCATTTACTAATCTGATTCCCTCAGCATTACCTGATTTAATTTGACTACATTCCATTATCTCCATTTTTCTTTTGTTGATGTTCATCTTATATCCTCCTCTCAAGACACCGTACATTCTGTTCAGCTGCTTTTCCTGGTCCTTTGCTGTCTCTGATAAAATTACAATGTCACTGGCAAACCTCAAAGTTTTTATTTCTTCTCCATGGATTTTAACTGCTACTCCAAATTTTTCTTTTGTTTCCTTTACTGCTTGTTCAGTATACAGATTGAATAACATCAAGGATAGGCTGCAGCCCTGCCTTACAGGATACAGAGCAAACTGAAAACCCAGGACCATCAATAAATTGGACTTCAATTAAGCCAAAACAGTGCCAGAGTATTTTTGATTTTAAACCATTGCCTGCAGAAATATCACCTGTGATAAAACAGAAAAAAATCACTTTACATAAAGTACAGGTGTCTTAATAAGCTCACTAATGAAACAGCTGTTACTGATAAAGATTAACATAAAGTGAAAAAAGAACATTTAAAGCTACAAAGAAAAGAGAATTGGGAAGCAAATAAAGATGTTGTAACAAAAAAGGGTAAGCTGTTTGCAGTCATGACACTCATGGTGTCATCTAATGCTTCCAAAGATAGTACAGTGCAGTGTCTTGCATGTGATGAGATCTACATTGACCCTCCATCTGAAAACTGGATAAAGTGTGGCAAATGCCATATACAGTGGCACGAACTTTGAAGGAGGAAAATTTGTGTGTGATTTTTGTTAGTAAAAGCTTTGATTTTGAGACATTAATTTTCGACACTATAATGTTTTCATTACATACTCTTAAATAATAAAAATCTACCAATGTTTAATTAATTGATATAATGTCTTACACCTTCTAAGAATAATAATGTATTCAATTTGTATCAGGATTGTCAACTTGCCCCATTTGGAATTAATTTTTGGATACAATTTTCTAGCAGATGGCTTTTTTTCAAAGATAGTAGATTACTTAGTGTCTGTTTGTGGAAAGAGAGAGACAGATCATCTGTGAAGGCCAAAAAACAAGAATGAATTTTCCTTTAAGAAAATATGTCAGTAGTTATTCCTCAATTCTTTTTTACCAGGAACTAATTATCTTTACCACCACAAAACTGAGTAATAGAGCAAAAAGTCAGTCACTTAATAAAATTCTTATTTTAATATAATAACATTCAGATATTTTATACAGCAATTTAACTGCTAAAATGGTGTTGTGTCATGTGTCATGGCAGCCACTGAGTGATGTACATCCCTTTGACTTGTGACTTGTTTACCAATATGGAAAATGTTCAAAGGAATGCAGTTGTTCACTACATATATAATATATAAAAATGTGTTGTTCTTTTTGCTTTTGATGTGCTCAGCTACATATTGTAAGTCCTAGCTGTATTAAAACGATAAAATGAAGAGTTGGTAGATGCAAACATGTCAGCACCAACACAGAAAGTGCGGACACAGAGTTACAGGTGGCAGGTGAGGACTCACTTGTCTGTATCAAGGAGCTCATCTGGTACATCTACATCTACATGATTACTCTGCAAACGTCTTTGCTTTAATGACTTCCATCCCAACTTGTGTATCATATCTGCCACACTCTCTCCCCTATTATGTGATAATACAAAATGAGCTGCCCTTCTTTGCATCCTTTCGTTGTCTTCCGTCAATCCCACAAGGATCCCACACCGCGCAGCAATATTGTATCAGAGGACGAATGAGTGTAGTGTATGCTGTCTCTTTAATGGACTTGTTGCATCTTCTCAGTGTCCTGCCAATGAAACACAACCTTTGGCTTGCCTTCCTCACAATATTATCTATGTGGTGTTTCCAACTGAAGTTGTTCGTAATTTTAACACCCAGGTACTTAGTTGAATTGACAGCCTTGAGAATTGTACTATTTATTGAGTAATCAAATTCCGATGGATTTCTTTTGGAACTCATGTGGATCACCTCACACTTTTCGTTATTTAGTGTCAACTGCCACCTGCCACACCGTACAGCAATCTTTTCTAAATTGCTTTGCAACTGATATTGGTCTTCGGATGACCTTACTAGATTGTAAATTACAGCATCATCTGCGAACAACCTAGAGAACGGCTCAGATTGTCACCCATGTCATTTATATAGGTCAGGAACAGCAGAGGTCCCAGGATGCTTCCCTCGGAAACACCTGATATCACTTCAATTTTGCTCGATGATTTGCCGTCTATTTCTACAAACTGCAACCTGCCTGACAGGAAATCATGAATCCAGTCGCACAACTGAGATGATACCCCATAGGCCCACAGCTTGATTAGAAGTCGCTGGTGAGGAATGGTGACAAAAACTTTCCGGAAATCTAGAAATGTGGAATCAACTTGAGATTCCCTGTTGATAGCGGCCATTACTTCGTGCGAATAAAGAGCTAGCTGCGCTGCACAAGAACGATGTTTTCTGAAACCATGCTGATTACGTATCAATAAATTATTCCCTTCAAGGTGATTCATAATGTTTGAATACAGTATATGTTCCAAAACCCTACTGCAAACCGACGTCAATGATATAGGTCGATGGATTATTCCTACTACCCTTCTTAAACACTGGTGCGACCTGCGCAATTTTCCAATCAGCAGGTATAGATCTATCGGTGAGCGAGCAGTTGTATATGATTGCTAAGTAGGGAGCTATTGTATCAGCGTAATCTGAAAGGAACCTAATCAGTATACAATCTGGACCTGAAGACTTGCCCGTATCAAGCGATTTGAGTTGCTTCGCAACCCCTAAGGTATCTACTTCTAAGAAACTCATGCTAGCAGCTGTTTGTGTTTCAAATTCTGGAATATTGCATTCGTCTTCCCTGGTGAAGGAATTTCAGAAAACTGCGTTCAATAACTCCGCTTTAGTGGCACAGTCGTCAGTAATACTACCATCGGCACTGCGCAGCGAAGGTATTGACTGCATCTCGCTGCTTGTGGACTTTACATACAACCAGAATTTCTTTGGATTTTCTACAAAATTTTGAGACAATGTTTCATTGTGGAACCTATTAAAGGCATCTCACATTGAAGTCCATGACAAATTTTGCGCGTCTGTAAATTTTAGCCAATCTCCTGAATTTTGCATGCTTTTTCCGTTGCCTCTGCAACAGCGTTCGGATCTGTTTTGTGTACAATGGGGGATCAGTTGCATCTCTTACCAATTTATGAGGTATGAATCCCTCAATTGCTGTTGCTACTATATCTTTGAATTTGAGCCACATCTCGTCTACATTTGCATAGTCAATTCAGAAGGAGTGGAGATTGTCTCTTAGGAAGGCTTCTAGTGACACTTCACCTGCTTTTTTGAATAACATTGTTTTGCGTTTGTTTCTGGTGGATTTGGAAGAAATGGTATAATGACCTTGTGATCACTAATCCCTGTATCAGTCATGATGCTCTCTATTAGCTCTGGATTGTTTGTGGCTAAGAGGTCAAGTGTGTTTTCGCAACCATTTACAATTCACGTGGGTTCATGGACTAACTGCTCAAAATAATTTTCAGAGAAAGCATTTAGGACAATCTCGGAAGATGTTTTCTGCCTACCACTGGTTTGGAACAAGTATTTTTGCCAACATATCGAGGGAAGGTTGAAGTCCCCACCAACCATAACCGTATGAGTGGGGTATTTTTTTGTTACGAGACTCAAATTTTCTCTGAACTGTTCAGCTACAAAATCATCGGAGTCTGGGGGGTCGGTAGAAGGAGCCAGTTATTAACTTAGTTCGGGAATTAAGTATAACCTCAACCCATAGCAATTTGCACAGAGTATCTACTTCGACTTCACTACAAGATAAACCACTACTGACAGACACAAACACTCCACCACCAATCCTGCCTAATCTATCTTTCCTGAACCCCGTCTGAGACTTTGTAAAAATTTCTGCAGAACTTATTTCAGGCTTTAGCCAGCTTTCTGTACCTATAACAATTTCAGCTTCTGTGCTTTCTATTAGTGCTTGAAGCTCTGGGACTTTCCCAGCAGAACTACAACAATTTACAACTACAATTCCAACTGTTCCTTGATCCAAGGACGTCCTGTATTTGCCATGCACCCTTTGAGATTGCAGCCCACCCCGTACTTTCCCGAGGCCTTCTAACCTAAAAATACACCCAGTCCACACCACACAGCCTCCACTACCCGTGTAGCCGCCAGCTGAGTGTAGTGAACTCCTGACGTATTCAGCGGAACCCAAGACCCTACCACCCTATGGCGCAAGTCAGGTATGCACCACAATACAAAGACAAAACTCACTTGATCTTACAGTGCAGACAATCAAAGACATTGCAATGGCAACAGCCATTGAAAGATTTTCAAAATGGTCAGATATAATAATACTGAAATATTATCTTTATGGAACCTGGGACATAACAAGGTGTGACAACTTCACTTGATAAAATTCTTTTCCTTAAATACATAATTTTTTGTCTTCCTAAATTTTACTATTGTACACATAATATACAACCATATGTACACAAAATTGCCAAAGTCTTATTCATATAGTATTACACTAAATTTTATTTACAAGGTGCTAGTGGCAACAGTGTCTCTAGATCATTGGTAAAGTTTTTTAAGTTAATATTCATAATTTAGTGTAACTGCACATCATAAGCACATCAGAATTCAGTGCTGCAAAAAATTGTTTGCTTTATGATTGATATAGCTTATTTGAAAACTCTTTCAAGCACAAATTTTTCTTTTTTTTGAAAACTTAATATTTCAAAATTTATTTGTATTAGAAATTTTCGTAGTCCAGAATGTTCCAACCTTAAAATGTAATTTTTTCCAAAATTCATTATTACAATTTAGTATCCCTGCTTTTCTGCTTCTGAGAATGTATACATTTACTAAAATGACATATTAGTTTATTAATTGTTCCGGTTAGAAAATAGCACTCTATTAAAAAATTCTTGTTTAACTTCAGGAATCCCCAGGCATGTGAGAACTTCGTTCTCAGGAAATAGCACCTGTTATTTTGCCAGTTTCTGGTTTTACACCTAATGGGTAGTCAAGATAAATTCACTGCTTAAACTGTTTTTATATCTTTTATATTCTTATTACCTAAAATACAGTGGTCTAGTATTTTACAACTGTGTAATTTCTGTAATAGATTTGTGTGTAAACAGTGATCTCACAAAGAGCCAGAGTCAGTTGTGGACAAGTTCTTGATCAGTGCAGTTACTATATCAGTCAGCTAGCATTTGGTAGTAGTCATGTGAAGTAACATGTTAGTCTTTCCCACTTGTGAACTTGGTGCAAACTCCCCTTAGTGGTGTGGCTTACCAATTTGTGTAATAATATTATGGTCATACATATACATATAACAAAGTTGATCTTTGACATTGAACTTAGTGTCAAGATATATGAAAATAATGAACATTAACTTTGACAATGTTGTGTATATTATTTAACAACTGTTCAACATATTCAATAGTCACAAGAGGATGATTAAAGTATAAATTTCATGTAATGGTTGAAAGAAGGGGGAGTGTTGGTCATGCTTCAAAGTTATGGGAAAAGGACTGTCAGTTTAGAAAATAAGCTGTTTGCAGATACTTATAAAGCAGTACCAGAGAATTGCAATTGTTGGAGATGCCTGAAAATGATTGATAGCATACCAGTGATCTGTACATCACAACTGCATGTGAGAAGCTTGGCCTACAGGTAAATGTGATGGATATCAGCAGAAGTCATTGAGTAAGATGAGACTACCAGGTACCATGGAACCTAGTCCATAGTAAATAAAATTGCCAAAGAGTGGAAGTATTTAGTCAGAAAAGGAAGCATACTAAAACTGGCATTACTCTCAGGGAAGAATTCATGTTACATTACCTCACAGTTTGATTTATAAAATGTATAGACTTTAGGTGGGGAAGACAACAAATGGAAAGAAAGACATTATGATCAAATCCAGTTTGAAGGACATTAAATGAAACCCTGTGTGCCTTAGAGTCACACATTAAATTTTTGGTTTATTCTGTATTTATAAGTGTTATCTAGTAGTATGCCAATGGCCTTGCCGCAGTGGTAACACTGGTTCCCGTCAGATCACCGAAGTTAAGTGCTGTTGGACTGGGCTAGCACTTGGATGGGTGACCATCCAGTCTATCCAGCGCTGTTGGCAAGTGTGGTGCACTCAGCCCTTGTGAGGCAAACTAAGGAGCTACTTGATTGAGAATTAGTGGTTCCGATCATGAAAACTGACAACGGCCAGGAGAGTGGTGTGCTGACCACATGCCCCTCCATATCTGCATCCAGTGATGACTGTGGGCTGAGGATGACACGGCAGTTGGTCGGTACCATTGGGCCTTCGTGGCCATGTTCAGACGGAGAATATTTTTTTAATCTAGTAGTATATTTTGTTGTAAAAAAGAGAAGCATACAGAAGTGTAGGAGCAATCAAAATGAAATTGCATTAGTGAAGGGGGTATGTGATGTCATTTTTGTAATTGCAAAATTGCTTCACATCTACAAAGACCATGGCAATATGAGCCCATTTAGCAAGCATCCACTGATATGGTTAAGAAAAGTGTGATAAAGCCATGTTATCCTCTCTTGATGTGCCTGACCTACAACAGTTGTAAATAGTCCTTCAGATCCTAGATACGGGTAATGGGATGGCATTGACACCTGAGCTGGTCCCTCATGTGTGCTATTGGGGGCAAATCTGGGGATCTTGCTGGCCACAAGAGTACCTCAACATCACACAAATTTCATGTGTGCATGAGCATTATCCTTCTGAAAAATAGCAACATTATACAGTTGGATGAGGATACAGGATGTCCACAGTGTATCATTGTTACAACACAGTTACCTCACTTACTAACAAAGAGATAGAGTGGCTGGCCAGTACTTACCTCAGCTCGGCACAGCTGATAGATACACAAAACAGATCAGAAAATATATGTTCCTAGCTTTTGGAACTTTGTTCCTTCATCAGGGAGGGGAGAGGGGAAAGAAAGGGAAGAAGGGAAAGTGGATTCAGTTATTCACAACCCAGGTTATGAAGCAACAGGGAAAGGAAAATAGGGAGGGTAGCAAGGATGGAGGCATGGTTGTCAGAGGGAAGCCAAAGATATTCTGCTGTAAGTACTGTGCCAGCTTCTTCTTGGCATTTCTGAATAACTACAGCAACCTACGTCTTTTGAATCTGATTATCTGCTTACTGCATTCATTTCTTGGTCTCCCTCTATGATTTTTACCTCTACCCCCTCCCCCCCCCCCCCCCCCCCACACACACACTTAGCTCAAATACTAAATTGGTGATCACTTTATATTTCAGAATATGTCCTATCAGCTGCTGTATTTTTTGGTTAAGGTCTGCCACAAATTTCTTGTCTCCTCAACTCTATGCAGTATTCAGTACTTCTCCATTCATTACATGAGCAACCTATCTAATCTTCACCATTCTTCTGCAGCATCACATTTCAAAAGCTTTTATTCTTTTTTATCTAAACGATTTATCATCGATGTGACAACACTCCAGACAAATACCTGCAGAAAAAACTTCCTAACAATTAGATCTGTATTTGATGTCAACAGATTTCTCTTCTTTAGAAGCACTTTTTCTTGCCGTTTCCAATCTACCCCATTTTATATCATCTCTACTTTGACCATCATGGGTTATTTTGCTGTCTAAATAGCAAAACTCATGTACTACTTTAAGTGCCTTGTTTTCTAATCTGATTCCCTTAACATCACCTTGCTCAATGTACAGACAGAATAACATTGGGGATAAGCTACATTGCTTCCTCACTCCCTTCTCAACCACTCCTTCCCCTTTCATGCACCTTGACTCTTTTAACTGCCATCTGGTTACTGTACAAGTTTTATAGACTTTCACTCTCTGTATTTTACCCATGTTACCTTCAGAATTTCAAACAGAGTATTCCAGTCATTATTGCCAAACGCAATCTCTAAGTCTACAAATGCTAAAAACTTAAGTTTGCCTTTCCTTAACCTATCTTCTAAGATCAATATTGGGTCTTGTGTTCCTATATTGCTCCAGAATCCAAACTAATCTTTCCCAAAGTCTGCTTCCTCCAGTTTTCCATTCTTCTGTGAAGAATTCATGGTAGTATCTTGCAGCCATAAATTATTAAACTGATAGTTCAGTAATTTTGATGGTGATTTTCAACATCTGTCAGCAACTGATTTCTTTGGAATTGAAATCACAACATTCTATTTGAAGCCTGAGGGTATTTCACCTGCCTCATAGATCTTGCACACCTGATGGAAGAGTTTTGTCATGGATGGCTCTCCCAAGGCTGTCAGTGGTTCTGACAGTGTCTCATCTATGCTTGGAGCCTTGCTTTGAATTTGGTCTTTCAGTGCACTGTCAACTTCTTCTTGCAGTATCATATCTCCCATCTCATCCCCAATCCTCTTCCACTTTTATAATATTGCCTGCAAGTTCATCTCCCTTGTATAGACTGTCTATATTCTTTTTCTACCTTTCAGCTTTCACTTCTTTTCTTAGGACTCATTTTCCATCTGAGCTCTTGATACTCATACAGCTGGTTCTCTTTCCTCCAATGGCATCTTTGATTTTCCTGTAGGTAGTATCTATTTGTCCCCAAGTGAAATGCAGTTCTAAATCCTCACATTTGTCCTCTATTGTTTCCTACTTAGCCATTTTGCGCTTCCTGTCAGTCTCATTTTTTAGGCACTTGTACTCCCTTCCTCCTGCTTCATTTCATCAATTAAATTTAATATCTCTTATGTTATCCAAGTATTTCTTCTAGGCCTTTCTCTTTACCTATTTGATGCTCTGCTGTCTTCACTATTTTCTCTCTTAAAGCTACTCATTCATCTTCTACTGTATTCCTTTCCCCTGTTCTGGTTAGGCATTGCCTAATGCTCCTTCTGAAACTCTCAACAACCTCTGGTTAATTCAATCTATCCAGGTACCATGTCTTTACTTTCCTACCCTTCTGCAATTTCGTTAGTTTTAGTCTACATTTCATAGCCAATAAATTGTGGCCAGAGTCCACAAATCTTGTTCTGAAATCTCTGTCTTACGATTATGTATTCTGTCTGAAACTTTCAAGTGTCTCCAGGGCTCTTTCACATAAACAACCTTGTTTTATGTTTCTTAAACTAAGTGTTAGCTATGATTAAACTATGCTCTGTGAAAAATTCTACCAGGCAGCTTCCTCTTACATTCCTTCTCCTCAATCCATATTCACCCACAATTTTTCCTTCTCTCCCATTTCCTTTCATTGAATTCCAGTCTCTCATCACAATTAAATTTTTTTTCCCTTAACTATCAGAATAATTTATTTTATCTTATCATACAGATCTTCAATCTCTTCATGATCTGCAGGGCTAGTTGGCGTATAAACTTGTACTAATGTGGTGGATGTTGGTTTTGTTTCTATCTTTGGTATAATAACGTTTTCACTATGATGTTCATAGTAGGTTACCTGCATTTCTGTTTTCTTATTCATTATTAAACCTACTCTTGCTTGCCCCTATTTGATTTTGTATTTATAAGCCTGTATTCACCAAACCAAAAGTTGTGTTCCTTATGGCATCAAAATTCACTAATTCACATTATATTTAATTTCAACCTATCCATTTTCCTCTTTAAATTTTCTACCCTACCTGTGTGATTAAAGGATCTAACGTTCCACACTCCAGTTCATCGAACACCAGTTTTGTTTCTCCTGTTGATGACCTTGTACAAGCACAGTCTGAAAAGTAATTTTCACCTTCAGCTCCTCTCTCACTAGTTGTACACATTACAATGAGTGGAAATCAGGCTTAATTCAACCAACACTCAAGACTGATAACCAAAAATCACCATATGATTATAGGCCAGTCAGCGTTTTACCCACAGTAGCCAAAATCTTGAACTACAATGTTGATAAACAACTGACAGACTACCTTGAAACTTGATAAATATTAATCAGCCTAACAAAGACACCAAAGTACAGCAACTGCATTAACAAAAGTGACTGTAAGCATCAAAATCCCATAGACAAATTTAAGTAACCATTCTAACACTGTATGCTATTACATGCTTTCTCAGTGAATTGCACTGATGAGTCAGTTTCAGAAAATCAGTTGAGTAATATTTTCCTTTCAGAGTTGTGATTTCAGTAAAGCTTTTAATGCTGCTGATTTTGAGCTGTTCCTTATCAAAATCAAATAGCTGAGTTTCTCAAACAGTGCAATTCAGTGGTATGACAGCTATCTTGAAAAAAGACTATCAATACACCATCTATGGACTGAAGACATCATAATAGAAACATGAGCACTCAGTAATCCCCCATGGTTCAGTTATTAGTCTGTGTTACATATTTGTAGCTACCATTGATATTCTAATTAATCCAGCTGTACACTGATTCTGCTACATCAGTTATGTTTACAAACATGAGGTCACAAAGCACAGGCCCTTTGTCACAGAAATACTTTTGGATATGATATGCACTGAAATTTGATCTTATCCATCTTTATTTCATTACTGCAGCACATTACAAATTTTAAATTTTTTTCAATTTTTATAAAAAATATACATTGGTCGTTTCACTGTGAGACCACTGTGCTGCAAGGGGTTGGGTTAAGGGAGAGGGTAAGGAGTCATTCCAATCCCGGGAGCGGAAAGACTTCCCTTAGGGGAAAAAAAGGACAGGTGTACACTCGCGCGCACACACACACACACACACACACACACACACATATCCATCCGCACATACACAGACCAAATGTGTGTATGTGCGGATGGATATGTGTGTGTGTGTGTGTGTGTGTGTGTGTGTGTGTGTGTGTGTGTGTGTGTGTGTGCGAGTGTACACCTGTCCTTTTTTTCCCCTAAGGGAAGTCTTTCCGCTCCCGGGATTGGAATGACTCCTTACCCTCTCCCTTAAAACCCACATCCTTTCGTCTTTCCCTCTCCTTCCTGCAGAAGCAACCATCGGTTGCGAAAGCTAGTAATTCTGTGTGTGTGTTTGTGTGTTTTGTTCATGTGCCTGTCTGCCGGCGCTTTCCCGCTTGGTAAGTCTTGGAATCTTTGTTTTTAATATATTTTTCCCATGTGGAAGTTTCTTTCTATTTTATATATATACTGATATCCCCCAAAATTTTTTTGTTTAATGCTGAATTTCAAAGTACATTACATACAACACTTGTTTTCTACTTTATATGATATTGCAAAAAACAGTTTTTATCTGTTACGCACAATCTGACATTACATACTTTGCATGACCATCTGGTCCTATGAGGCTCCTTCTTCGAACTATAATTTGCACTGTGTTTCAATATGCTATGAACAGGAATACACAGTCCATTGGATTGTCTTTTACCCACAGAGACTTTCATTCTAAATGTCTCCTTAAATGATGATGGCTGGGAAATTGCTTATCTTTTCCTGTCTGGAGACATGCTGCCTCGCACAAAAAGACCCTCAACTTCTAGTATCTTAAAATCTTTTAATTTCAGTGGTGTTCCTCCATTTTTTATTTTATATACAATGTCCAAGAAATGAAAAAAAATATTCTGTGCCACCACTTCTTGCTTTTCCTGTCTAATTCATAAGTTGATTTGGGAATTGAAGTATTGTAATCATGTATGACTTTCAGACCTGTTTTTTTTTCTTTTTTTTTCTACAGTTCACTGTGGCTTCTTGGATTGGAGTATGGAAGTTTGAGAGAAAGAGAACAGGTATTTTGTCCATCCATTTAGTGCAGGTTACTCTCTCCCAGTTCCTCCACTCTGATTCCCCACAACTAAAACATTTATCAGATTTAAAATCTATTGGCAAGTATTTCCTGATACTTTTAATCGTGCTGTAGGTATTTTATCTAATAGAAGGTTTTTGAACAATGGTACCGTACTGATGTAAAATAGTTGTGGACTAATTATAAAATCTGGTGCCAAAAATAAAAAAAATGTTTTATTGTCAAAATATGGGCTATGTGACTAAACCTCATCAGTAAAAACTGGGCCATCTAGTAATCAGTGTGGAATTGGTTTAAAACATTGCCATCAGAATGCACCAGGTGCTATGTGCCACCTGTTCTGATACAAAATCCGGGGTGTGTGCCTGGGCCGTTGTTTTTAGTTTGAGGTTCAGTTGTGTTCAAGATGCAGTGGTTAGTCCTGTCTGTTGTGTTTATGTAATGGATGTTTATGTAATGGATGAAAAAAGAAAACACCGGAAAAGGGATGAAGGTAGTGTTTCCCAGATAAATAAGAAGCTGGGAGCTGAGGGAAAACCATATGAGAACAATAAGAAAGTTACTGTACCTAAAAAATAACCTCCACCTTATGAGTACGTGTATATGATAGCTTTAATGCCTTAGGACTAAGGCTTTTTTGAAGACCTTCACTTGATTATGATTTTTCTGTGGCGTACAAGCTAACATATGTTTAGATTATGCAGACCATGTTAGGTTATGTTTGACTTGGTTCCTGGACTATAGTAGACCTAATAACTGTGCAGAGTAGCAAACAAACAGGTTATTTGTGGCAGTCACAAATTATATAATGCCTCTAATTGCCATGTTTGTTTGTTGTAGGTTTCACGCCAGTGCCACTATCAATGTAGAGACACTGCATTGGAACACAAATTAAACATATTCAGTTAGTTCTATGAACTAGGTGATAATGTTAAGCAAAACTCTTATTTGACGGGAAACAAGTGTATGCAATGTTAGATGAAGGCATCATGGTTCTTAAGAAGGACCCGAGGAGAGTCGCCGACAGGCTAGTGTTTTTTATAAATTTCCTGATGACGAAGGTATTTTCAAGTTTTGCAAAAAATCTTTTCTGGAAATACACAAAGTTACCAGGCAAAGAGTGGAAACCTTGGTAAAAGCAAAAAAGAGTGGTGATGTTACCTACATTGAATGTAGGGGAAATAAAGACAAAGAAAGGAAATATACAGCAGCTGATGTGAAATGCATTGTTGAACACATAAAAAGTTTCCCCAAGGATGAAAGCCATTACAAAAGGGCTAAAAGCTCCCTTCTATTTTTATGCCAAGATTTAAATTACAGCAGAATGTATGTGAAGCTTTTGTTTTGCTTTATCCAAACAAAAACACTAGATTTTTGTACTACAAAAAAGTATTGAAAGAACAGTTTCCCAAACTTAGATTTCACCACCCAAGGAAAGATACCTGTAACAAATGATCTGCTTAAAAGTAAAATGTTGAATGACTTAATCAATAGAGCTGTAATTGTACTTCACTAGAATTTCATCATAAATGCACTGAAAAAGCTAGAGAAGAGATGAAGCATGATGATGTTTATTCCACCACTCCTACAAATGATACATGCACAGCATCTGTAGATTTATAACAGGTTTCCATTTTCACACTGCCAAATTTATTATTTATGCCAACTTTCTTGTAACAATTTGGGATTTCATATGGCACATAATAATATAGGTTTTATGTTTCTTTGGCATGAGACCATGAGTGGCAGGGGAGGCAACAAAATAGAGAGCAGTGTGTTAAGGGGGATTAAAAGTAAAATTACCCAGAAAAAATGGATAGTCTGGGGTGACAACAGCTGTGGCCAAAACAAAAATGAAATGGTATTGTTGCTATGGATATACTTGGTCTGTAATGATTTCTTTGACAAAGTCACCACAAGTATGTTGTCTCTAGACATTCATTCTTAAACTGTGACCGAGACTTTGCTCTAATTGAAAAAAAGAAAAAGAGTAGAAAAATGTGAAGTTTCTTTGGATCCTGTAAAGGTTTTGTGTAATACCAATAGCAAAACTCCTTTTCTAACCACTATGATGAAAGATGATGATTTTTAAGACTTCTCCAAAGTAGCTGAAGTGTTAGAAATTTCCAATGCCAGTTGGCTTAAAGTTTCCAAAACTATCCCAGGAAAAGTGTATACAGAAAAAACATTTAATGAAGTTGAAATGTGGATGCAAATGAATGTATTCAAAAAAGGTGTAGAGATGACAACCATGAAAGGCTTCAATCTGCCACAACTTGAATTAACAGCCAGATTGAAAACTGAGAAAAAGGAGGACTTAAAAAAGATGATACCTTATTTCAAACAAATAAACAAACTGTTTTACCAAAATCTGACTGAGTAAACACAGCAGCTGTTTATAGACAGTAACATTGTAATATTTTGTTTATAAAATAGTGCTAAATTAATACAAAATGTAAATTTTTAAACTTTGTAAAAGGCATTTATTTTGGAATAAAACTTGTAAGAACGCAGTAACATGCTTTATTTTGCCTTTGTTCTTTAACTAGTTTGTTTGCTAATACAGCATTTCTGTAGGCTTAACTGACTTTTATAATAATATAGTTATTATAGAAAAAATGTAAACAATGGCTTCCAGATTTTTATGATAGTTAAATTATTATTATTATTCCCACACCCCTTTACTTACAGATAGATATAAGTGGTAGACTTAGCCCAGTTTTTATTTTAGAGAGGTTGGCACATAGCACTGTTTTTCTTTTGTTCCATCAATAATATTTTTGTTGTTGTTAAATGTTTTACAGTAACTTTACTCTAATAATGTTTGTAGATTAACTGTATTCATTTGTTTAGGCTATAAAAAATAAGGATATAAAAAAAGGAATGCTTTCTCGAAGTTTTTTGTGATTTCCTCAAAACAGCATTTGTGGCACTTACCATGGATTTTATGATTAGTCAACATATATTTCATAACCCTGACCTGACAGTGACCTTGTCAAATCATTAACTATTCTCCCACCTAGGTCCTCTTCTACCTGGGTTCCTTTTTTCCCTGTGTAGATTTGAAACTCACAAATATACCCACTCTTTGTAACCCCTTTTTATGGGTTTCCTTGGCATATACATTTTCATAAGTGATCGCCCTTTGAACTTAGTCATTGACTCATCAGTGCTTTGTTTCTTAGATGGCTTGTAACAATTTTTGTAAATTGTGGAGAGAGAAATTACTAATGGTCATAGTTTATATAATTTGTCATAATCTGCTGATCCCTTCTGTGGTTGTTTTTTTGTTGTCATTTACATGTAAATTAGAAAGGAGCCACACAAATCTATTCAAAGGCATTCTTTGGCAAATATATTCATCTCAAAATGCTGGGAAAGATGACCAGTAATCCCTAAAACTAGGTTGTGCTTTTACACCCACAAGCAAGTTAATACCTAATAACACTTCCATCTCATCTAAATCTGTAGGTTGGGGATTGATGCTACCACCATTTTGCATAGCATGCAAATTTGTCTGGTACACTGTTTCCTCCAGTGTCTGGTTCATAAAAAGTTCAAGGAAAACGTCAACTGGGGAAGCAATATTATTGAAGGCCAAGTTTCCTCCACAAAATTTATGTGATCATAATCACTGAACTCACATGCCCACTTCAGTTCTGTAAAGTGTTGGTGGAAGGAAGAAGTTGATTGACAACAGATGGAACTTCAGAAACTTCTTCCTCAGCCACTAAAGAAAGTAGGAGCATCGAGGCTTCATGTCCAAGGGCCTGATTGATACCCTCAAGATTACCATCTTCATTCTCTTCAGATTCTGACAAATCACTTGGAATATCCTCAAACAGTAGGTTGTAGACAGTAGCCTCATCTGATTCTGCCAAGTTGTATCTTTTATCCATCTAAATAGAGGTAAACGTTAAATAATTTACTGTATATAAGAATAGGAGCTTTGTACGGTAAAGGTATCATACTAGTATAGTGGTTTCACAGAGAAACCATCAACATTTGTGCTTCTCATTGTTTCAAATAATGTGCTATATTCAAACTTTAGACATATTTTCAATCTAGAACATATGCCATAGTGTGTATAAAAATTTTACTTGCATTGAATAAAGTACAGCATCTGAATAATACAAAACAATGTGTCTGAATCACAATATGTCACACCTGCACAGAAAACACGCGCTGAATGCCGGTTCTTGCTTGCAGTGTTGCTCTCAAGATTCGTTCATTGGACCAAGTAACAAACTTGAGTACTTACTGCCAGAGGAAAATTCCCTGAATTCTATTCAATTGAGTAAGTTACAGTCACAATGAAGAGGACCTCAGATGTTCCAGAAGAGGCCTTCAGAGAGGTATTGAAAACATGTTGTTTGTCACTGACTGGCTTCAATTCTTGTGGAAGCCTATGGATAATGTTTGCTACAGATTAATCAACATTTTCCTGAACAACAAATAAAGACATGCTACTGATATATAGATTGTTTATCTGCCCAGTGTTCAGCGAATGAATGCAACAGTCCCTTTTAAACAACTGCATATTGTGAGACAATAAAGCTGATGGGAAAGTACATGAACCACAACTTCAGTGTACAGATCTAGAACTATTAAGTAGTGTCCTATATGATGATTCATGAATTAACAACATACCTGTACAACAATGATAGTACATATTTTGACTTAAAATGTAATTTGAATATGGACTATGTTACTTTGGATATTATTCATTATGTCATTAAAATATTAATGTACACAACATAAATCAGCTTACGTGTATCACTGGTGCTGGTGTGGAAATTATTCTGAATGTATGTCTTCCATGAGAATGTGCCATGTTACAGGGTGTCTCAAAATTTCTATTACAGGCTTCATTTGGACAAATGTTCAGAAATGTATCAGTTGGACATTAAATAAGTTTGAAGATCAGGTCACTAATAACAAACAGAGGAGATTATGTTTAAGAATCTGAATCTATTGTGTTTTACTGGAACAGAAGTTTAGTCGACTATTTGTGAACTATGGAGTGAAACTGTTGAACATGTTATTTGTCTTATTATCCTGTGCCATGACAGGAAAGAAAGAAGATTTGGGTTTTTAAGTCCTGTTGACAATGATTTCATTAGAAATAGAGTATAAGTGGAGACAGGAAGAAAATATGGAAAAAAGTTGCCCATGTCCTTCTCAAAGAAATCATTTTGTCGTTGAATGTATTTGCAGTTGCAAATATGAACCACCTTCAGGTACATAACTGAATAGTAACAATGAAAATTTGTGCCAGGCCTGGACTTGAACCTGGATTTCCTGATATACATGAGAACTCACCTTAACCGCTTTGGCTGTCCAAGCTTAACACAGGACCAGACCCAAAATTCCATATGTCATTGCCCATGTGTCATCCCAGTGATGTTATTCCTGTACAGGGGAAACATTTCATTTGTAAGTCACAGGCTCAGTATCAGCCAATAATTACAAAATTGCAGTGCCTGTGTTATGAAAAAGTATTATGCAGTGTTCCTTCACACATGTTTGCAAGGCACAGGCACAGCCAATACTGGTCCTGTCACTTACAAATAAAATGTCTCCCCTGTACAAGAATGCCATTAATGAGATGTATGACACATGGACAATGGCATACTGAAGTTTGAGTCAGGCCATGAGTCATACTCAGATCGCTGAAGTGGTTAAGGCAACCACTCAACTGTCACAGGAAATCTGGGTTTGAGTCCCAGTTTTACACAAATTTTCATTGTCGTCATTCCATTATACAGCTGGAGGTGGTTCATATTCACAACTGTGAATACATTTAATTTCTTTCATAGCAGCTGCAGTCATCACAGTGTCTCTTATTCACAACGCAGGCACAGTGATTTCACATTTTGGCATTTGTCAGAGCCTTAAACACTATGCATCCTGACTCAGTATTGTGCAAGTGGCCACTGCCTGAAGCAAATTAGGAATAGTTTTTTATTACAAAAATTTGGTTTGGGAGCTTTTCTTTTCTCTGGTTAGCAGTTAGTACTTCCTTGAAAATCACTTCCGTGGCTCACACCCAGTAACTAGCCCAGTTCGCTGGCCTAGCAAAGTCCCCACAGCTGGAGATTGCTAACAACCAGATACCTAGTGAACACTGTCTGCAGCCCTTGACCAATGGGAGTGTAGGGAGAGTGATCGTGTTAATCCTCAGTAGATGGAAACAGAGTGCTGGAGCCAGAATAGACTCACTCCTAACCTGAAAAAACATCTCTTCTTCTGCGCTCTCCATTCCTGCTATGCAATTCAGGTATAATGGCCCCCTTCAAACAGTCGGTGTCTTCCTCAGATGCTTCCTCTGTATTCCTAATTATGAAATATACCAGGGCATTTATCTAACAGATTTTGTTGTTGTTGCTAAAAGTTACTTTCACTGGATGTCTGCTCCTCAGCCTGACGCGTTCCATCCTGTACATCTGGTGTCAATAAGTGAGATCTGACTCACCTTACGGTCCAGAAGCAACCACTGTTTTTGCACCAGGATGCCACAATACACAACTTGTAATGGTTGGGGATGGCGTAGTCATATGAGTGTCGTGGCTGTGTCCAGCGTTCATCCACTGTGAGTTGTGAGTCTGCTTGTTATGCTTGGCACATTTTGTCATCCACTAATAACAACAGGCTTGGGAGCTGTGAGATGTTCTACAGTCACCACACTGCAGCAGCTGTAACTGTCTGCTATTATCAAGACACTGGCCACCTGCTCTGCCAGACTGAACAGCACCAAGCAGAGTCCAGTTGCACTGCCAAATGTTGAACTTATCCTGCTGCACAACATGCCTGCCTGTGTGAGCTCTGTCTTGCTATTGATGAACATGCCACCATCACAGCCTTACAGATTTTTTCTCATGCTGAGAAAAGTCTGTGAGCACACCGTAAATATGAATGCTGTGTGCCCACCAGTGCCTGCTACAGAGAGTGAGTGTGCAAGTTGTATACAGTAGGCATGACTCACCTGCCACCACCACCACCCAGAGGTGACACCCATTGTTGCTGCCCTATCTGTTGCTTCATGGCTGGACCAGTTGGCCTCATTGCCATGCTACCTGCTGGATGGCTGAGTTGTTCACAATGTGGGTCACACTGCATGTTGTGAGTCATACTGAAGCTTCCGTGCCACCATCCGACAGTGCAGCTGACTGGTATGCCCTCACTGATACCTGCTTTACCTTATGGTCATGGCTTTGATGCTGGGGCATCTTCTCATCATCATCATTGCATTCAGCTGTCCTCACAGCCAATGCTGCTGCCACATGTGGGCCATGTGCTTGCAGCCCCCTGTCACCCACACCTATCACTACCCTTCACATGTAGAACTTGCCACTGCTGGTCATGGATCATGATGACACATCCCACCACATCTCATAACAGCTACTATAATTATTCCTGCACCATGTACTGTAGCCTTTGATCGGAGGAATGTCATGGACAATAGCCAAACAAAATATTTTCTCTGGAGCCATTGTGTGCCAGGTTGGAACAATTTGTTGCCTTGTGTTGTAATCTCCTATTAGCCATATTGGTCCTTCTTCTAAGTTAAAGCAAGCCCATCATACACACAAAAATGGAAAGCAGAGCAGCAAAAATTAAAGAGAAGATCAGTTCCCCAAGAAAGTAGTTAAATATACTCGTAAGAAACCATGTAACAAACCATGGCTTACTAAGGGTATAAAAATATCTTGTAACCAGAAAAGGGAAATGTATCTGATAGCAAGAAAGAGTAGTGACCCAGAAACTATCAAAAATTATAAAAACTACTGTACTATGTTAAGAAAAGTTATTAAAAATCCAGAAATATGTGTATCATGTCTGAAATCAGCAACTCTGAGAATAAAATTAAAACAATTTTGAATATTATTAAAAGAGAAACAGGTCAACCAAGAGCACAGGAAGACAGTATTACCATCAAATTGAATGAAAAATTTATGAACAAAAAGTCAGAAGTTGAAAATATTTTTAATAATCATTTTCTAAATGTTGATGATATAATAGGATCCAGGTGTTCATTAGAAGATGCTAGGCAGTTAATGGAAGAGGCCATACCTATGCAATTTGATACAATTGAAATCTCACCCACTTCTCCCTCTGAAATTAGGAAAATAATAAACTTGCTTAAAAGCAAAAACTCTCATGGAATTGATGGCATTTCCAGCAAAATACTAAAAGCTTGTTCTCAACAGATAAGTAAGATTCTCAACCACCTGTGTAATAGCTCTCTGGAACAGGGAATTTTCCCTGATAGACTGAAATATGCTATTGTTATACCTTTGCATAAAAAAAGGGGATAGATCTGATGTCAACAATTACCGTCCAATCTCCGTTCTAACAGCTTTATCCAAAATTTTTGAGAAAGTAATGTATTCAAGAGTAGCTTCACATATCTGTAAAAATTAAGTACTAACAAAATGTCATTTTGGTTTCCAGAAAGGTTTTTCAACAGTAAATGCCATATATGCTTTCACCAATCAAAGTTTGAATGATCTGAATAACCAAACACCACCCATTGGGATTTTTTTGTGATCTCTCAAAAGCTTTTGATTGTGCAAATCATGAAATTCTGCTAGACAAGCTCAAGTATTGTGGCATGAGTGGGACAGTGCACAAATGGTTTAATTCATACCTAACTGGAAGAGTGCAGAAAGTTGAAATAAGCAGTTCTCATAATATGCAAAGATCAGCACATTCCTCAAACTGGGGAACTCTCAAGATTGGGGTTCCACAATGTCGGTCTTGGGTCCTTTGTTGTTCTTAATATATATTAATGACTTGCCACTCTATATTCATGAATAGGCAAAGTTAATTCTCCTTGCTGATGATACAAGTATAGTAATCACACCTGACAAACAAAAATTAACTGATAAAATTGTCAATAATGTCTTTCAGAAAATTACTAAGTGGTTCCTTGTAAATGGACTCTCACTGAATTTTGATAAGACACAGTACATACAGTTCCGTACAATAAATGGTATGACGCCATTAATAAATATAGACCTTAATCAGAAGCATATATCTAAGGTAGAATATTCAAAATTTTTAGATGTGTCCATTGATGAGAGATTAAATTGGAAGAAACACATTGATGATCTGTGGAAATGTTTGAGTTCAGCTACTTATGCAATAAGGGTCATTACAAATTTTGGTGATAAACATCTTAGTAAATTAGCTTACTACGCCTATTTTCACTCATTGCTTGCATATGGCATCATATTTTGGGATAATTCATCACTGACGAATAAAGTATTTATTGCACAAAAGCATGTAATCAGAATAATAGCTGGAGACCACCCAAGATCATCCTGCAGACATTTATTTAAGGATCTAGGGATATTCACAGTAACTTTTCAGTGTATATACTCTCTTATGAAATTTGTTATTAACAACCAAACCCAATTCAAAAGTAATAGCTGTGTGCATATCTAATACTAGGAGAAAGGATGATCTTCACTATTCAAGATTAAATCTAACTTTGGCACATAAAGGGGTGAATTATACTGCCACTAAAGTCTTTGGTCACTTACCAAATAGTATCAAAAGTCTGACAGATAACCAACAAGTATTTAAGAAGAAATTAAAAGAATTTCTGACTGACAACTCCTTCTACTCCACAGAGGAATTTTTAGGTATAAATTAAGAAAAAAAAGAAAAAAAAATTATAAAAAAATAATAAAATAAACAAAATAAAATTGTTGTTATATTAACTTAATTATGTTGTTAAATTAACTTCATTATTGGAAAATTTGACTCGTTCCACATCATTACAAAATATCGTATTCATGATACATGGAACTAGCATTAATCGAATCTAATCTAAGTCTATTCATTGATGTATTGACACACTGACAAGTAAAAATCTTGTCTTACAGGAGAAGTTAATTCAGGTGCATGCGCGATTATCACAATTATCTGCACTGGAGAAATATGTAGGTTGGAACTTAAATAGTGGCGACACTCCTGTGGAGACACTATGCAACGGAATCTGCTATTGTTGCTGATAGCACACATTGTTGACATACCTACCTTACCTCCAAGCATATGGACTCGCCTGCCCATTGTCACCAGCGTGTGCACAATTGAGGGAAACACATTACCTTGTGGCCGAGTGGTCTAACGTAATGGTGTCACTACATTTTTGAAACAGCAACAATGGAGTTGGATCAGGGTTGAATGTGCCAGAAGTTGTACAGCATGACAGTGTCATCAAGGTCTTCAAGAGGCGAGTGGGGAATCGGCTTTTCAATACAGAACAGTGGCATATTGGGTAAAAGCCTTCAATGAAGGTCAACAAACTGTGGCAGACATGCATTGGGTAGGTCATCCCAGCATCTCTACAGAAGACGTGCATGCTGTTGCCACTTTAGTGGACAGTGATCGACACCATACAATTCGTAAGCTCCCCCACAAAACCGGTTTAGCACATATGACTATGCTTTGTATCCTGAAGGAACACCTGGGCATACAAAAAATTGCATGATGATGGGTTCTGCATGGCTTGAAGGAAATGCAGAAGTGGATGCATTATGATGCTGCTCAGATGCACTTGGAGTGCTATGAGCGTCAAGGAGAGGCTTTCTTATGCCGTATCATAACACTGGATGAGACATGGGCCACATTGTATGAGTAAAACTGACACAACAATCCAATGAATGACGTCATTATGGGTCACTGTGAAAATCAAAAATGCATCAGAGCCCCAGCATAGTGAAAGCTATGGTGATTCTCATGTATGGCTGTGATGGTGTTATCCTAATGCATTATGTTCCTCCATGGCAGACTGTCAGTGCACAGTATTACTGTTCATTTTTGGAGCATCACCTGCAACCAGCTTTGCAAAAGAAGCGGCGACACATTCTGAGCAACCCACCCATTATTTTGCACGACAATGCGTGGGCGCATACAGCGCAAGCTGTGGCTCCTCTGTTCAGTCGATGGGACTGGGAAGTACTGTACCATCTACTATACTTCCCAGACTTAAGTCCTTGTGACTTTGATTTGATTCTGAAGATGAAGGAACCACTTCATGGCATTCGCTTCAGAACTGTTCCAGAGATTCAACAGGCAATAGACCGCTCCATTCACACCATCAACAGAACAGGATATGCTAACAGTATACTGTGACTTCCACATTGCTGGCAATGGGTTCTACACAACACTGGTGACTACTTTGAAGGACAGTAACAGGTGCAAACATGCAATTCTTTTGTATTGGTTGTGAATAAATAGTTGCCTTTATTTAAGTTCCAACCTCCTATTTGAAAGCTCAGACCACTGTTGAGGTGCCAAAGCCAGCACAGCCAGCTCACAGACTAATTTCATGGCTAAGTTCTTCCTTGTGGTAAAATTCATCCCTTTCCTTCTCTGGAGCACCCTCTGAAGATATATCAACCTTTCTACAAAATATACACAATGTTTGTTGCATGTGCTCATGGCTGGGGAGTTTGTTGTTGAATGCGGCATACCTAAAGTCATCAGGCAGTGTGCATACATAAGCAGATTCAATAGGGGCATAGACGAATAGTGATAAGTTTGAAATTCTGGTATGGGGCTTAAAAGAGAGGTATTCAGATAAAAGAACATTGCAACAAGTTATTAACCCTCTGTCAAAGACAAGGAGGGGATTTCTGAGATATTTACCACGAGGATTCAAGTGAGTTCATGTTACACATTCCCTTTGAGGGGATATATAATTATGTCTTACTAGAGGAAACTGAAGTGCACACAGTGTATGTGTTTATCTGTGGTACAGTGCTGCAAATTGGCAGTGAAGTCAAGGTGGTATTACCATCCTCTTTACATGAAGCAATCCACTTCACAATATTGTGTGAAGAAGCACAGCTATTTTTTTCAACACCCTCACGCAATAATGACCCCCACTGTGTGATCACAGGTAAGGCAGATTGCAGATGATCTGACCTGTCAGATCATACTGCTGACCACTGACAATTGTTGAACACGTTACTGCCTTATTGCCCAGAAATCAGTCATTTGGGTGCTGATTGCCATCAGTTCAGAAGTAGAGCAAATTATGCCCAGAGCAGGTACTGGAAAATTAAGGAATCATGGAAGACCATATCAAAGAACTGGCAGGGGGACCTGAGTAGCCATCTCTCAGCAGTCCCAGTATGATTAGTAAATCCTATTAAATTCTGAGGACTAAAGGAGGTTGCAAATGAGATTGTTTTGGAGAAAATTCGTGGAAGGCAAGTACAAATTCTAGATGATACGGGCACTCAAGTGAGTTTAGTGTTCTTGGTCCCTGGCAATAAGTAGGCACTAAGGCCATCATGCTGCCACATTAGTGGTTTGGGGGATGAAGCAATTAAGTCTGTGGGAACCTGGTATGTCAAATTAGCAACTGATGGAAGAATGTATGAGTTTGAGATGGAAGTATTAAGGAAATTAGAACTAGATTTTGACATAATCCTAAGGAACAATTTTCTGTACCACTGCCAGAATGTGGGTGACTACTAATTACAGACTGTTCAATTTGGTAAAGCAATTCATCATTGCAATAACACAGAATGGATGGGAGGAATTCCAGGGAAGGTTTCCCATCTCCCAAAATTCTGATGAAACATGTATCTGAGCCTTAAAAACCTATGCCCCTGTAACCATATGTCACTATATCAGGAGAGTTCTGTGGATGACAGCCTAAATCTGAGTGCTTAAAGGAACTATTTTTCTGGTTGACCCACTCAGCAGAAATGAAATTCTTGATAGACTTCAGGTTCATGTGAAACGAGGCCTTTGCTGGGCAGATACTGTGGATAGGAGAGTGTGTGTCCCTGTTTGATTAGATAATTTTGGAGAGAAAGTGGTTCCAATACCTAGTTGAGTTGCCTCTGATGAGAGGAACACAAGTTCAGAAGAATAGGAAACAGAAGACATTGCCCGTAAGAGAAACTTATACGATCATGCCAACCCTTAGACCTCATTTGCAGGAGAAATTATCAGGCATGTCTGAGTAAGACTGAAGTATCCAGTATTGGATGACTTTGTGTGGTTGGTTGAGGAGAGGCACTACTTCCCCCCTGCAGACATACTGTACCACAAAATTCTGACCAGGGATGCTAGGCTGATAGTGCAAAAACTGCATCAAATCCCATAAACACTATGTGATCAAAAGTATCTGGATATCTGGCCGATAATGACTTACAAATTATGGTGCCCTCCATCAGTACTGCTGGAATTCAATATGGTGTTGGCCCACCCTTATCCTTGACGACAGCTTCCATTCTCACAGGCATATGTTCATTCTCCATGGAATGCTGCACTGAGGAGAGGTATCAATGTTGCATGGTGAGGCCTGGCATGAAGTCAGCATTACAACCCATCCTGAAGGTGTTCTACAGGATTCAGGTCAGGACTCTGTGTAGGTCAGTCCATTAAAGGGATGTTATTGTTGTGCAGCCTGTGTGCCACAGACTGTGCATTATGAACAGGTGCTCGATCGTGTTGAAAAATGCGCCTTCCCCGAATTGCTTTTCAGCAGTGGGAAGCAAGAAGGTGCTTGAAACATCAATGTAGCCCTGCACTGTGATAGTGCCACACAAAACATCAAGGGGTGCAAGTGTAAGTCCTCTCCATGAAAAACACAACCACACCATAATACCGCTGCCTCCGAATTTTACTGTTGGCACTACACATGGCGGCAGATGCCGTTCATTGAGCATTCACAATATCCACACCCTGCTATCAGATCACCACATTGTGTACCATGACTCAGCACTCCACACAATGTTTTTCCACTGTTCGGTCATCCAATGTTTATGCTTCTTACACCAAGTCAGGCATCGTTTGGCATTTACCGGCATGATGCGTGGCTTATGAGCAGCCACTCGACCATAAAATCCAAGTTTTATCACATCCCACCTAACTGTCATAGTAATTGCAGTGGATCTTGGTGCAGTTTGGAATTCCTGTGTAATGGTCTGGATAGATGTCTGCCTATTACACATTACGACCCTCTTCAACTGTCTGCAGTCACTGTCAGTCAACAGATGAGGTTGACATGTACGCTTTTGTGCTGTATGTGTCCATTTACGTTTCCACTTCACTATCACATAGGAAAAAGTGGACCTAGGGATGTTTAGTAGTGTGAAAATCTCACATACAGATGTATGACACAAGTGACACCCAATCACCTGACCATGTTCAAAGTCTGTGAGTGCAGCAGAGTGCCCTATTCTGCTTTCTCATGATGTCTAATGACTACTGAGGTCGCTGATATGGAGTAACTGACAGTAGATGGCAGCACAATGCACCTAATATGAAAAATGTATGTTTTTGGGGATGTTCGGATACTTTTGATCACATAATGTAACTTACAATCAGATGTGGAGGAGAGTATTAGGCAACAATGTGATGCTGAATTCAGACAACACTTCTCCAATCCTTGGGCCTTGCCTATAGTAATTTCTTCCAAAAAGTCAGTTAATTGTGTGTTGATATGCTAACAATAAATAAAGTCACCATATCTGGAACATATCCTAGGCCTTGTGTAGATAACACCTTGGATAGGCCGACAGATTGTAAATATTTCATTACATTCAATATGAAATCAGGCTATCATCTGATTACTTTGTGGTGTGAGACAGACCAATGACCATATTTTTTATGGCTCTGGGTAAGTTTTTGAGGATGCCGTCTGGTCTAACAAACACACCTGCTGCATTTCAGTGATTCACAACTGTTGTTAAGGGGTTTGAAGCCAACTATGTGCTTTGTTTAGTAAGATGATATTATTGAGTTTCATGGGCAATTATAGAGCATGCCAAATGGCTAGGAGGTGTGCTGTTATTATTGCAAAGAGACATTGCAGCTTTAAGTTGAAGAAATGTGCTTTAGCAGAATCACACATTCATTACCTGGGTCATATTATAAATTTAGTTGGTGTGAAACCAGATTTGTAATTAACAGATATGCTATACAGTTTCCATGCATCCAGTAGTGTGAAAGGGATTACAGAGATTTTCAAAATGTATGGATTATTATCATCATTTTGTCAAGGATAATTTGACATTAAGAAAAACCATTAACAAAACTGTTGGAAAAAGGGTAACTTTTGAATGGACTGCAGAATGAGAGACTGCAATTTATCAGGTGAAAGATGATTTATGAGTTCCTCCTGCTGATATATCCTGATTTTATGAAACCTTTTATATTATCACATGATCACATGATGTATATGATTTTGCTGTGGGATGCATTTTAATTCAGAGGTGAAATGGTGAAGAGAAGCCAACTGTTTACACCCCCCTCCCTCACCAACTTAGAAAAGCCAAATTAATGATAGTACAATAGATAAGAAATTGTTGTCCTTGGTTTTGGAGTTAATCATCACAACAACTGTCTGTAGGTTTGAAATTTCACAGTGATAACCAAGCAAGTTGCCCTTCTGTGGCTATTGAACTGGAGGACCTCAGTAGTCATCTGACATGATGGGCTTTGAAACTGACCAAATATGATTATGACATGCATCATAAACTGGGGGAGCTTCATCAAAATGCAGATTGATTAAGGATGGCAGTTGATGGATTGCAAGCAGATGAGGTGCTATCATGGAGCCGAAAGGAGCTTAGTCACAGGATGCAGACTGTGGGCTATATGCCATCCTCCTAATTTATTTTGCAAAACCTCCCGCAAGAGTCAATTAGTTACACTGAAGGTGCTTCACTACCATAGTATTGACTAATGTCATGACAGCATTAAAGTCTGCCACAGTCCAAAATACACCATTTTCTTTTAAAGAGTAAACTGCCATTTGACTGTGTATTATTATATTTATCTTTTGTACTATCCAGGTTTTGGGTTTATGCCATTATCAAGTACAATGGTAAAAGATGTTGTTGCTTTTGACTGCCATAACAGATATAACTTAATAATGGTATAACAAGTTTTAGATTGTACTTGCTAATGGCATTAAAGATGAAATATGGATACCAATAGTAAGAAAGATAACTATAGTAATACACAGCCAAATGGTGATTTATTCTTTTTTTTAAACTACTGCATAACTGTGGCTCAACACCACTAAAAATGCACTAACACACGAACTCTTGCATGCTATTGGTCAAAAAATGGTCAGTGCGATATTGATAATTACATATGTACTTTCCTTCTGTGTGTCCAAAGATCATAGCATACATGACCAAGGATTCAATGCAAATGTTGCCAGAAGCTTCTAGGCAATTCATGGTTATAGCCATGCCGCCCCCCCTCCCCCCCCCCCCCCCCATGAACCATAGACCTCACAGTTGGTGGGGAGGCTTGCGTGTCTCAGCGATACAAATAGCCATACTGTAGGTGCAACCACAATGGAGGGGGTATCTGTTGAGAGGCCAGACAAACATCTGGTTCCTGATGGGGGGCCTTTTCAGTAGTTGCAGGCACAACAGTCTGGTCTTGTAACACTAACCAAAATGACCTTCCTGTGCTGGTACTACGAACAGCTGAAAGAAAGGGGAAATGACAGCTGTAATTTTTCCCAAGGGCATGCAGCTTTACTATATGGTTAAATCATGATGGCGTCCTCTTGGCTAAAATACTCCAGAGGTAAAATAGTCCCCCATTTGGATCTCCAGGTGGGGACTACTCAAGAGGATGTCGTTATCAGGAGAAAGAAAACTGGCGTTCTATGGATCGGAGTGTGGAATGTCACATCCCTTAATCGGAGGACGATGGTTCAATTCCGTGTCCAACCATCCCGATATAGGCTTTCCGTGATTTTCCTAAATCGCTTCAGGTAAATGCCGGAATGGTTCCTTTGAAAGGGCATGGCCGACTTCCTTCCCCATCCTTCCCTAACCCCATGAGACCGAAGACCTCGCAGTTTGGTCTCTTCCCCCAAACAACCCCAACCCCTTAATTGGAAAGGTAGGTTAGAAAATTTAAGAAGGGAAATGGGTAGGTTAAAGTTAGATATAGTGGGAATTAGTGAAGTTCAGTGGCAGGAGGAACAAGACTTCTGGTCAGGCGAATACAGGGTTATAAATACAAAATCAAACAGGGGTAATGCAGGAGTGGGTTTAATGATGAATAAAAAAATAGGAGTGTGGGTAAGCTACCACAAACAGCATAGTGAACACATCATTGTGGCCAAGATAGACATGAAACCCATACAACACAATATTGTGGCCAAGATAGACATGAAACCCACACAACACAATATTGTGGCCAAGATAGATACGAAGCCCACAACTTCTACAGTAGTACAAGTTTATATGCCAACTAGCTCTGCAGATGATGAAGAAATTGATGAAAAGTATGACAATATAAAAGAAATTATTCAGATAGTGAAGGGAGACGAAAATTTAATAGTCATGCGTGACTGGAATTCGTTAGCAGGAAAAGGGAGAGAAGGAAATGTAGTAGGTGAATATGGAATGGGGGTAAGAAATGAAAGAGGAGTCCGCCTGGTAGAATTTTGCTCAGAGCATAACTTAATCATAGCTAACACTTGGTTCAAGAAACATGAAAGAAGGTTGTATACATGGAAGAATCCTGGAGATACTAGAAAGTATCAGATAGATTATATAATGGTAAGACAGAGATTTAGGAACCATGTTTTAAATTGTAAGACATTTCCAGGGGCAGATGTGGACTCTGACAACAATCTCTTGGTTATGAACTGTAGATTAAAACTGAAAAATCTCCAAAAAGGTGGGAATTTAAGGAGATGGATGAACTGACTAAACCACAGGTTGTACAGAGCTTCAGGGAGGGCATAAGGGGACAATTGACAGGAATGGGGGAAAGAAATACAGTAGAAGAAGAATGAAATAGTGAAGGCAGCAGGGGATTCAAGTAGGTAAAAAGATGAGGGCTAGTAGAAATCCTTGGTAACAGAAGAAATATTGAATTTAATTGATGAAAGGGGAAAATATAAAACTGCAGTAAATGAAGCAGGCAAAAAGGAATACAAACATCTCAAAGTTGAGATTGACAGGAAGTGCAAAATGGCTAAGCAGGGATGGCTAGAGGACAAATGTAAGGATATAGAGGCTCATGTCACTAGGGGTATGATAGGTACTGCCTACAGGAAAATTAAGAGACCTGTGGAGAAAAGAGAACCACTTGTATGAATATCAAGAGCTCAGATGGAAACCCAGTTCTAAGCAAAGAAGGGAAAGCAGAAAGCTGGACGGGGTATATAGAGACTCCATACAAGGGTGATGTACTTGAGGACAATATTATGGAAATGGAAGAGGATGTAGATGAAGATGAAATGGGAGATATGACACTGCATGAAGAGTTTGACAGAGCACTGAAGGACCTGAGTCAAAACAAGGCCCCAGGAGTAGACAACATTCCATTAGAATTGCTGACAGCCTTGGGAGAGCCAGTCCTGACAAACCTCTACCATCAGGTGAGCAAGATGTATGCGACAGGTGGAATACCCTTAGACTTCAAGAAGAATATAATAATTCCAATCCCAAAGAAAGCAGGTGTTGACAGATGTGAATATTACCAAACTATCAGTTTAATAAGCCACGGCTGCAAAATACTACCACAAATTGTTTACAGACGAATGGAATAACTGGTAGAAGCCGACCTCAAGGAAGATCAGTGTGGATTCCGTAGAAATGTTGGAACATGTGAGGCAATACTGACCCTACGACTTATCGTAGAAAACAGATTAAGGAAAGTCAAAACCTACCTTTCTAGCATTTGTAGACTTAGAGAAAGCTTTTGACAATGTTGACTGGAATACTTTCTTTTAAATTCTGAAGGTGGCAGGGGTAAAATACAAGGAGCGAAAGGCTATTTACAATTTGTACAGAAACCAGGTGGCAGTTATAAGAGTCGAGGGGCATTAAAGGGAAGCAGTGGTTGGGAAGGGAGTAAGACAGGGTTGTAGTCTCTCCTCAATGTTATTAATTCTGTATATTGAGCAAGCAGTATAGGAAACAAAAGAAAAATTCAGGGTGAGTATTGAAATCCATGGAGGAGAAACAAAAACTTTGAGGTTCGCCAATGACATTGTATTTCTGTCAGAGACAGCAAAGGACTTGGAAGAGCAGTTGAACAGAATGGACAGTGTCTTAAACGAGGATACAAGATGAACATCAGCAAAAGCAGAACAAGGATAATGGAATGTAGATGAACTAAGTCAGGTGATGCTGAGGGAATTAGATTAGGGAATGAGACACTTAAAGTAGTAAAGGAGTTTTGCTATTTGTGGAGCAAAATAACTGATAATGGCCAAAGTATAGAGGATATAAAGTGTAGACTGGCAATGACAAGGAAAGCATTTCTGAAGAAGAGGAATCTGTGAAGGTCGAGTATAGATTTAAGTGTCAGGAAGTCATTTCTGAAAGTATTTGTATGGATTGTAGCCATGTTTGGAAGTGAAACATGGATGAAAATAGTTTGGATGAGAATAGAATAGAAGCTTTTGAAATGTGGCACTATAGAAGAATGCTGAAGATTAGATGGGTAGATCACATAACTAATGAGGAGGTATTGAATAGAATTAGGGAGAGGAGGAGTTTGTGGCACAACTTGACTAAAAGAAGGGATCTGTTGGTAGGACATGTTCTGAGGCATCAAGGGATCACCAATTTAGTATTGGAGGGCAGTGTGGAGGGTAAAAATTGTAGAGGGAGGCCAAGAGATGAATGCACTGAGCAGACTCAGAAGGATGTATGTTGCGGTAGGTACTGGGAGATGAAGAAATTTGCACAGGATCAAGTAGCATGCAGAGCTGCGTCAAACCAGTCTCAGGACTGAAGACCACAACAACATCAACAGCCATGGATATTATGTGACATTTTCCACAGCTTTAAAAGGGGAATAATACATTGACAGAAAAAAGTCACAGCACCAAGAACAAGTTACGTGACATAAACAAAAGTTGGTAGGCATGTTTCTACATCTGAAATATGATGTCTATTCAGATTTCACTCCAGTCACATAAGGGTAGCGCTATTAGTGCCACTATGAGGATGCAAATCAGGTTTGCCGTAAATAGATGCTGAATGGTCATGAGCATTAGTTATCTTTGAGACTGGATGTAGTGAGTTGATGTTACTCAAAAAAAAAGTGTGTGAAATCTTATGGGACTTAACTGCTAAGGTCATCAGTCCCTAAGCTTACACACTACTTAACCTCAATTATCCTAAGGACAAACACATACATCCATACCCGAAGGAGGACTCGAACCTCCACCAGGACCAGCCGCACAGTCCATGACTGCAGCACTTTAGACTGCTCGGCTAATCCCACGAGACTGATGTTACTCAAGAATGCCCTTAAGGTGACAAAAACATGATTATCAACACCTCACTGAGTTTGTACATCATTGCATAATAGGGCTACAAGAAGCTGGATGTGCCTTCTGCAATACTGCAGAAAGATTTGGCAAGAATGTAGCCACTGTGCATGATTGCTGGCAATGGTGGTCGTGAGAATGTGTGGTCACAAGAAGACAGGGCTCCCGACAGCTATGTGACACTACTGAGAGGGTAGACCATCATGTTTGGTGTATGGTTATGGTGCCTCTTACTGCATCTGCAGGAGCAATTTGAGCAGCAGTTGACACTACAGTGATACAATGAACTGTTACAAATTGGTTACTACAAGGACAGCTATGAAGCAGATGCTCTGTGGCATTCATTCCACTGGTGCGAATCCACTGCCATTTGCAACTTCAGTTGTGTCAAGCAAGAGGTCACTGAAGGGCAGAGTGGAGTTCTCTTGTATTTTCTGATGAAAGCTGGCTCTACCTCGGTATCAGAGATGGTTGTGTTTTCGCGTAGAAGGAGGCCAGTTGAGTGCTTGCAACTAACCTGTCTGGGTGCTTGACTGCAAATTTGTACCTTAATCTCGTGATTCGACATGTTGTGCTTCCATTCATGAACAGCATTTTATGGGGTGTTTTTCAACAGGATAACACTGGCCCACATGCCACTGTTGTAACCTAACATGCTCTTCAGAGTGTCAACATGTTGCCTTGGCCTACTCAGTTGCCAAATCTTAAGCACATTTGGGACATTGCTAGAACGTAATGGCAGTGACCTCCACAGTCAGCATTAACTGCCCCTGTATTGACTGCCCAAGTGCAACAGGTATGGGACACCATCCCACAAACTGACATCTGGAACCTGTACAATCCAATGCATGCATGATTATGTGCAACATTCTGGTGGTTACACTGGTTTTTAATGTATCAACATTTCACATGTGCAATGGGTTATCTCATGCTTACATTAACCTTTGGTCTTGCAATGTTAATCACTTAAATATGTTACCTAGAGAAATGTATTAACAGGATTACATTACTATGCATTAATTATTGTTTGGTATTGTGATTTTGTTCCATCAGTATACATTTTGTCAGTTACTGAGCACTTTCTGCAGTACTTGATTTTAGTGCCAGTGACTGACACGAAGGCAGAGACCACAGCAAAGGCCTTTGTGAATCACTGGTAATACCATTTAGAAGTCCAGACACCATTATGACAGATCAAATATCAAATTTTATGTCTACTTTATTTGTACAAATGTGAAAGTTGTTGCAGATTAAGAAATGGAGAACCACTCTGTTCCACCACAAAACCAATGGTCATGTTGAATGAGTTTGTAGACCATTGTTCAGACGTTATATTATTACATAAATAAGACAAATAATGACTGGGACTGATATCTACCATATATGTTATCTGTCTGAAATAGTAGAATTCACAAATCAATGGGATATACCCCTTATAAAGTAGAATGTTGATGCCCCATGAGCTCTCCTTTTAAATTAGATAAGTTGCCACCTGGTGGTGATTAGGATGAAATGAAAAGTTTAGCCTCCATAATTAAAATGATAGAGAGAAAAGTGCAATTTTAATTCAACTTTGAATCAGATGCAGAGAAGCAACAAAGGCATTGTGTTACAGCCATACGAACAGGGTGTGTGAGTCCTGTTGTGAAATCTGGCAATCAAAAAAGGAAATACTAAACGTTTTCTCAATCCTATGGAGGGTCATATAAAGTCAAGCTCAAGATGTCTCCACTCAATATGGAAATACAGCTGGCAGACTGCTTTGTAATTGTCCATTTTGTTAGACTGAAACATTAACACATACAAGCTGCACTGCACCCCACCTATTGTGTCTGCAGAACCACAATGCTATGAGTCTAATACTGTAAAGTGTGCATGGAGAAGAAGGGATTACCCACCCACAGCATGACACAGATACACTGCACATTCCAGTTACCCTTACACCTTGCACTTGTGAGATTAAGAACTTTCACTGTTCAGAATGTCATCATTGTCGTAACTTGTTCTTTTAGGTAACTGTCATTTATTAAAGCTTGACTGTTTCTTGTGTCCAGTGTTGAATTTTTGTGTCCATCTTTGCTGCCTTGGGTATTACAAAACGTTGTTAATACATGTGGAGAACTACAACATGTGAAGCCATGTCTAATGTTTAACCTTAGCAGTTGCATGTGCATATAAATAGCTGCCAGGTTGTCATCAGGCTTAAAGGAAGAACCTCTAAAGTGATAAGATGTAAGCTGGAAATGGCCACTAATGCTAGCAATTCCCAGACTTCCTAGGTCCTCCTTCCACTTGCTATACCTCCTATCAGTTCTCAAGATCCCTTTACATATTTTATGGGAGCATGCATACAAGACAGCCATAAAAGTTGATTTTAGTATTAGGAAATTGATCTTTTTAACATTTTTGTGTTCATTATGTCAAAAGTTTTGTATCCCTGCAACTTTCAATGTTTTCGGTTTTGGACCCCCTCTCAGTGAAGATGATTGTTATTGTTAGCTGATGCTTCACCAAGTTATTACATGTGTTTAACACCATGAAATCTCACAGAATCTTCTTTCTAGCTTTGGAAGAATGATGAGGATTGCTCTTATTTTGTAACCCAATGTTTGCAGCAGAAAGTGGTGTGTGCACGGTAGATCCACACACAAAAAACGTTATTGTGATAATTAAGCCCAATTTTTAAGTGTTTCCCTCCAAAGTGAATGCAAGCAGAAATACTTATTAAACCTTTATATTTTTTTGGTTGTGCTTTGGTGTGCTTTGCCCAGGCCTGTGTGTCTTTATCATATGATCTGATTATTCCTGAGAGCTGTCTGTTCCCTCCCACATACAGAACTGCATGTTTCTGAATGTATGTGTTCTGTCCTGAGGCTTTGAAAAGATTGCTTAGTGACATGTATTAATCCTTCTGTACTGATTTCTTCACTGTGCCAAACAACTTCATTAAGACGAGTGTGTTTACTATACACAATAATAGTATCAGTCACTGCCATTTCGTACAAGCTTTATTCAATATTCCAGCTAACAATGCCTGTGAGGATGATTAATAAGTGTCTGACCCAGTATCTAGATCAGTTTTATTGTAACACAGTTTGATCATTGGTTGGCATATTACAACACCATTAATTTTAAACAACAGGTTGTGATTGTAGCCTGAAAGGAGACTGAATTTGTGGCCCATATAGTTGTAGTTCTTAGAATATGTTTGAATCTGTTTAACTTTCATTAGAGGCATACCCACTTCTTTCATAGTATTTGTTTCGTTATGCAATATGTAAGACAGAGAAGAGTGTGTTAAAGTGTGATTTACCAGACACTTGCTGATCACTGGCCATGTGTCCCCCAGCTGCATACTGCTGTGATAAGTGACCTGGGGCTCATGTAAGTACACCATGATGCTCTTTACTTGCACTAGCCACACAGAAGGCATTCCGACAGTATAGTCACAAGTGTGCTGCCATATGAGCAATCCTGAGACTCTTGATATCAATTTCAAGCAAAGTAAACTGATCAGAAATAATGTGTAATATATTTGATTCACTAAATGCTACTTCCATTACCTCCATGTTATGTGCCTTGTGTTACATCCAAGACAAATCCACTACCTTACTGCTCATCCTGCCTGCATGCATAAGTAGCACACATGGAGATGGAGCACAGCATAGATCATGGGTCACTGCCCCTTCTCGCCCCATCCACTACTCACAGGCTGGCAGCCATTATACGACATATGAGGCCCCCTGCCCCTCCTTGGAGACAGGTCTAGCATGTTGATAAGCTTATGAGAACATCCTAGCTGGTTGTACCTTGATCTTATGCTATGTTAACAGTTTCTGGTATAGTATAATCTTGCCTAAGTACATTTACCATCTAGTTCTAAATTAACTTTTGCTACCTGGTGGATTTATTCTGTAATGCATCATCTTGATAACCAATGGGCACACCACAGCAACACTGACGCTCTTCTGCCACAATTACCAGGCCAGTTAATGTATCATAGAAAGGGGACAGATAAGTGTTGTTGCAGCACATCTACATCTACATCTACATCTACATGACTTCTCTGCAATTCACATTTAAGTGCCTGGCAGAGGGTTCATCGAACCACAATCATACTATCTCTCTACTATTCCACTCCCCAACAGCGAGCGGGAAAAACGAACACCTCAACTTTTCTGTTCGAGCTCTGATTTCTCTTATTTTATTTTGATGATCATTCCTACCTATGTAGGTTGGGCTCAACAAAATATTTTCGCATTCGGAAGAGAAGGTTGGTGACTGAAATTTCGTAAAAAGGTCTCGCCGCGACGAAAAACGTCTATGCTGTAATGACTTCCATCCCAACTCGTGTATCATATCTGCCACACTCTCTCCCCTATAACGTGATAATACAAAACGAGCTGCCCTTTTTTGCACCCTTTTGAAGTCCTCCGCCATCCCACCTGGTAAGGATCCCACACCGTGCAGCAATATTCTAACAGACGACGAACGAGTGTCGTGTAAGCTGTCTCTTTAGTGGACTTGTTGCATTTTCTAAGTGTCCTGCCAATGAAACGCAACCTTTGGCTCGCCTTCCCGACAATATTATCTATGTGGTCCTACCAACTGAAGTTGTTCGTAATTTTAACACCCAGGTACTTAGTTGAATTGGCAGCCTTGAGAATTGTACTATTTATCGAGTAATCGAATTCCAACGGATTTCTTTTGGAACTCATGTGGATCATCTCACACTTTTCGTTATTTAGCGTCAACTGCCACCTGACACACCATACAGCAATCTTTTCTAAATCGCTTTGCAACTGATACTGATCTTCGGATGACCTTACTAGACGGTAAATTACAGCATCATCTGCGAACAATCTAAGAGAACTGCTCAGATTGTCACCCAGGTCATTTATATAGATCAGGAACAGCAGAGGTCCCAGGACGCTTCCCTGGGGAACACCTGATATCACTTCTGTTTTACTCGATGATTTGCCGTCTATTACTACGAACTGCGACCTTCCTGACAGGAAATCACGAATCCAGTCCCACAACTGAGACGATACCCCATAGCTCCGCAGCTTGATTAGAAGTGGCTTGTGAGGAACGGTGTCAAAAGCTTTCCAGAAATCTAAATTATTGCCATCACCAGAGGTATGGTAAATGTAGCACTACCAGGTTTCTCTCTACTCCTGTATCTCTGCTTTTTGTTGGATTAGGCACAGGATTCTTATACACACATACAAAAAATGGTTATTATGAGGAAGAAGTCTAAAGAAGTTGTTCCTAAGCCACCACCATCAAGCCACTATTATACATGTGAAATTTAAAACTTTCCCAGGGTACAGATTCTTTCACAAAATTTTGGGAGAACTGCGAGATGTCTGGAAATTCCTGCTACAGTATTTTGGAACAGAGTCTTCTGGTCATCTTAGGGTGCCTACTGACAAAAATGATCTGAGCTCTGAGCTTAAACACTTGAGCTCAGATCATGTTCATCAGTATTCACCTAAAGATGGTCAGGAGACTCTGTGCTCAAATACCGTGACAGCTAGTTGCAAACATCTATCAGTTATCCTGGATTTGTATAGATCAACTGTAATACATACTTAGATATATATTTGCTTCATTCTGCATAACTTACATGGAGATGGATTGGTTTGTGGTTGGGCCACAAAGATGGCAAATAGAAACTTTAAAATTTCTTGTGTATTGAGTCATTTCTTATTGCATAATCAGAGATTGTCATACTTGTGAAGAATATGTGACATTTCATAACAGAACACTGGAACTTTAGAGACTAAGATGGTGTTTTAAGTTTCCTACCAGTATTTGGGTGTTCCAGTAAACAGCTATAGTGTAACTGCCCTAGATTTTATGTAGTTTCCTAAAGTAAATTAAATACGAAACTAAGTTACAGAGGAGCCTAAATGTGTGTGTGATTAACCTGGAAAAAGAGAAAAGAGAAGGAGAGGATTTCCTTTAAATTTATTTTTATTTAATTTTTAACAGTTTGCACCCACCCACCCATCCACACAAACACAAACACTCACACACACACACACACACACACACACACACACACACACACACACACACACACTTATGTATAATTACAATTAAGAGTTGCTCTGATGGTCCTAACATTTCTACAAGTATTTATATCTTTTCAAGCTTTTATTGGTGAATGAAATGGGCACTTTTAGAAAGACATATAAGTATATTCTGAATCATTTAATTAATATCTCAGTACAATTCTGTGGTGCACTGGTCTCTCATTTAAATGTGAATAGCACATTTCTTAGATGTTGAGTAGTACATAAATGTTATTTGGGACAAAATGACCACTGCCATCATCTTATTATTGAATTTAAGATTCCACTGTCTTCAACTATACTGTAATAATTTTACTGATGGTGGATGTGGCACAAATTAAACTCATATTTTTACTTTGTTATTACTGAAATTAACATTGCACTACATGTAACGTCTGTCACACTGTTCCTTCTACCCCAAGTGACATGACCCCCTTTTGCATGACTTCAAGAAGTCAAAATGAAAAGTACAGTTTCCTCTGTTTACAATTTTAAATTGTTTTACAAATTTTTATAAGAAACGTAATTACCTTGCAACTTAAAAAAATATGGTGTCGCCCTAGTTGAAATTCATGAAGCCCCTCAGAGATTCTGTTGTCTTATCAGAAATAGTAAAAGTGAGTAGAAAAAACCTTCTAAATTGTCCCATATTTTACTGTCCAATAAATCTCCATGGGTCCTCTCTAATACCTATGTTATGGCGTGTTTCAGTGCTGTGCCTTTGGCTTTGAGGTGTGTGCAATCAGGCAGGTGATGCCTACCTCCATCATGCAGTCACCTCGTTGCTGTACCCCACAACATAAACCTGCTGCCACATCTCACCATGCCTCTACTGCACTCCATTGGTCCTCAAGATTTACCTTGTATAGCCATGAATTGACAATGAAAGACCCTGTCAACCATTTTTACCCCCTACTGACAAAAAAAGAGGAAATATTCTAAATGTGTGCCTCTCACTGCACTAAAATAGTTACAATTATTCATTATTCATGTTCCTTTAGTTTTCAAGGCTCCTGTTAGAATGCACCACTTGTCCAAGGGACAATCCAACAAATTATACATAAATTGCAAACCTGATACCCCACTCCTACAGAAGGGGATGGCCACATTTTGAAGGGGGCTGGGAATGGTTTATTACAAAATTATGGAGTGGAAGATTTTGTTTGCCCTGGTTAACAGTTGCTACTTGCTGGAAGACTGCTCCTACTGTTGACTCTTGGAGAACAGCCAATGATACTATCCTAGCAGAGTCCTCTCAGTCCGTTCATACTGCTCACACTTGACGAACAGCTGTCATGCTGGCCTAGCAGAGCCATCTCAGTCCATTCTTGCTGCTTACACTTGATGAACAGCCAGTCATACTGGCCTAGCAGAGCTATCTCAGTCCGTTGATGCTGCTTACACTTGGTGAACAGCCAGTCATACTGGCTTAGCAGAGTCCTCTCAGTCCATTCATACTGCTCACACTTGGTGAACAGGCAGTCATACTGGCCTAGCAGAGTCCTCTCAATCCATTCATACTGCTCACACTTTGTGAACAGCCAGTCATACTGGCCTAGAAAAGTCCTCTAAGTTGCAGATTGCACATATATGGATGTCTTGCAAATACTGACAGCTGCCCTTGACCAACGGGAGTGTAGGAGGCCTTCGTACATCGAAGCAGAGTGCCAGTTCCTGAACAGACTCACCCTCAGTGACCATCTCTTGGTCTGACAATCTCTCTCCATTTCAACATTGTAATTCAGCCATAATGGCCTCCTTCAGACAGTTGTTGCCTTATTCAGTTGTGCCCTATGTATTTCTAATCATGAAATATACCTTAGCCATTTATTGAACATATTTTCTTGTTGTTCATAAAAGTTTTGCTCACTGGATGTCCACTCCTCAGTCTAAACCCTCTCACCCACAGAATGTTCGATTCCTGACCCCACTGAGTAGCAGTTAGGATTTATGCTTGTATCATTAACCCCCTTTAGTGGGTATTTCTCACATGCACTGCTCTGTCTGAATGGGTAGTTCTGCCATGCTCTGACTAACACAATTGAGCCATGTACCTTGCTCACACATTACAACATTTATTTGTTGATTTTAGTTTACAGACCAAACATAAAGTGGACTGGTATCAAATAGAATGAAACTATCAAGAGAATGGAACTTTATTTTCACATAATTACAAGTAATTATCTGAGTGAAGTGTTTTACAACATGGTGATGTGCAGAGAGGAACTTAACATTCTGCAGAGCAATAAGATGCCTCTTTTTGAAAGCCTCTTCTCATGCATATTCTAGACCTGCTGGTTTATCTATTCTTCTTTATTCTTGGTTAAGAGTGTGAAAATGCCTGACTATAAGATGAAAAACCTGTGGAGCTCCAGGTAAGCATCGAATTGGTGACCTTTGTTGTGGAAAGAATATGACCAACTGCTCCCTGAGACTAATTGTGAAATGCAAGCCACTTTTTTGTCTATCCTGTTTTTGTACAGAACAAGGAAGCATGCAATGTTCAATATGATAGTTTTTTTCAGTCAGCTCCTGTCCTTGCCTCATTTCTAGCTGAAATCCATGACAACACTTGGCTTTTCCGTGATGCCATTCTTTGAATTTACAAGAGGCAGTCAAATGAAAACAAGAAAGATGGAAAAAGTAAGGAAACTGTTTATTATTTCAAAAGCAGTCATCATAACTGTCAAAACACTTATCCAGCTGTGAGGGAAGATGATCAATGCCTTCATGGAAAAATGTTTACAGTTGCCCGCAGATGCATTTACCCAGTCAAGCAACTCTTTGTCTGAAGCAAATTGACAGCCACTATCCACAGAAGGCTGTGGACAGATATATCTGTGCTGCCAAGTGAAAGGGTTAACATGTATACTTGAATAAAGGGTGATCCTAGTTTCAAGTTCAACAGTATGACTGCTTGAATAGACGGGAATCAAATCACACTTTACCTGAAAACATGATTTTTTTTTTGGTAGAGACAAAAACCTGATTCCATCTGAGCTTAAAGACGATATATGGAACTGATATATGCATATTAAAGTTGAACCTCAAAATTACATTGTGAGTCAATAAAAACAGACCTGGTTGAGATACTCACGAATTTAAGGAGAATAAATTTAGGAGAAGGTTCATTTTGCTCTTGGTCATGGATAAAGTGCAGTTTGACTCAAATTTATGTACTAACAACATCACTATTTGTCAATAAAACATTGATTTCAAGAATAATACATACTTTTAGAGAAAAATACTGCATCCAAGACATGACACATATCTAAATTACTGAAAAACACAGACTGCTACAGAAGTGATATGATTTTCGTTTGTAAATAATTGAATTACAGTAGGCAAATAGTACTTAGGAAGCAGTGGACTCATTCACTGATCAATGAACAATTTATTTTTATGAAGACATCTTCTTGTTCCTTCTGTGTCTAACAACACTGTGCATCAACAGATTCTCCTGCTTGCTCACTTCCATCAATAACATTCCTGTAGAATTTTAAGAACTCGATGTTCCTCCAATTGTTGCCATAATGTTTCTCTAGCAAGTTCTCTACATCCTTGTTCTTCCTTCCTTGTGTCACTTTATTTGGCTTTGGAATTTATATGGACTAAATGTCTTAGTAATTGCAGGAAGTTGTGAGCAGACTCTTGTAATTACCTACATTGATAATCTGAAATGAGGCTCCCCATGTACAAAAATATTACTCGTTTTAGATTTTCTGAAAAGGATTTTTCTAATCTTTGAAATCTGAAAACTCAAGATGCACATTTTTTGACAACACCTTTCATAGAATCTTTAAAATCATAAAGGTTGATGTCTCTACCAACTTTATTGACAGTTGAGTACCGTGATAGTATTTCTATCAGCTCTTCACAATTTTTTGTGACTTCACATTTCCTGATTTCTTTCTCAATGAATCCAAGTACTTTGGTGGAATGTAAATGTGCCCCATAACCAGAAAAGCAATTTCCACACTTTGAATGTTGCTTGGTGCATTCCCAAACCATTTCATTAACATACATTTCATAATAACAAATTTTTCTGTCCACAACAACCATTTGATACTAGATGATGTGTGGTGTACTCTGTCATGTTATTGGAATTCAAATAATCAAACACATATGATGCCTATGTGTTAGCATCTATCGGGAACTCATTTTCCATCCATACATAAGAAGCCACATTTCCAGGTCCTAGAATAGTTTTACTGTTCGCTGTGAAGTCGAACATACAGAACTGCCTTGAGTAATAGGGTTACTTTGTGATGTTTGGTTCCAAAGGTAAATATTTTTAGTTACTCCTTCCCTTGCAGCAGTGTGATTGTAAACACTTAAGATTGTTGATAAACTGAATCACATTTTGTTTCTGTGAAGCTTGGAAGATAGGAGATGAGGTACTGGCAGAATTGAAGCTGTGAGGACTGGTCGTGAGTCGTGCATGGGTAGCTCAGATGGTAGAGCACTTGCCCGTGAAGTTAGAGTCTCGGTCCGGCACACAGTTTTAATCTGCCAGGAAGTTTCATATCAGTGCACACTACACTGCAGAGTGAAAATCTCATTCTGGAAACATCCCCCAGGTTGTGGCTAAGCCATGTCTCTGCAATATCCATTCTCCCAGGAGTGCCAATTCTGCAAGGTTCCCAGAAGAGCTTTTGTGAAGTTTGGAAGGTAGAAGATGAGGTACTGACAGATTTGTAGCTGTGAGGAGGGGTCGTGATTCGTGCTTGGGCAGCTCAGATGGTAGAGCACTTGCCCACGAAAGGCAAAGGTCCTGAGTTCGAGTCTTGGTCCAGCACACAGTTTTAATCTACGAGAATGTTTCAGCAATATCCTCACTCAAAAACAATTACTCCCTAATCTCATTGTATAATTGTGTGTGAAAATAGGTATATTTCTGAGAATTCCTGGATGTTTGCAAATACATATTTTTGAAAATTTTTGTAAATTATAAGTTTTGTGCACAAATTAATTTGTAGCAAATCTGACCTACTGATTTACTGTAACTGAATTTCAGTGTATTTCAGCATGAATAAGTGAGCATTTCTGACAATTTTTCGAGATTAGGTGAATTGTGTATAACCTACTTTGCAGTGAATCAGCATATGTTATAGCTAGTATATTGTGTTACATTTAGTTTTCCCTTTCAACAGAAGTGTGTATTATCTACATATATCACAAATAAATGATATTTTTGACAGCCTATATGCTTTCATTCCAGCCTTAATTTCTCTTATCTTATCTTCATGTTACTTACGTAAAATATATGTTGATGGCTGTAGAATCATCTGTAGTCAGCTTCAAATGTTGGTTCATTACGTTTTCTCAACAGTGCTTCTCAGAAGGATATTACCTTCCCACTGGGGATTAAGATTTGAGTTCCTGAAGCATCTCTGTAACACTTTCATTTTCATCGAACCTACCAGTAACAAATTTAATGGCCCATCACTGAACTGCTTCAATGTCTTCCTTTAATCCAATCTAGTGAGGATCCAAAACATTCAAGCAGTACTGAAGAGTGAGCTGCACTTGTGGTCTATGTGTGCTACTCTACAGATTAACCACACTTTCCTAAAACTCTCCCAAAGGGAATTAGTAATACTTTTAGCTTAGCAGTTATAGAAATTAAAAGAGAATCAGCAAGCTTATTTTTTTTTTACTATTTTGTAAGACATTGCAGCCCCACTGTGTATGATGTTTTCAAACATGAGTGAGTCAGCTGCTGTTCATGAGTGACTAGAAATTGCCCTGACTACTGAAAGACAACTGTAAGTTGCTGCAAATTGGTGTGCTGGGAGAGCTGTTCAGAGTCATGTACCAGAGATACCAAAGGTACCTCAAGTATTACACTCTTCTGTGGGCCCTTTCTTCCCTACAGTAAGTGTGAAATGTATCACTATTAGTCCATTTGACTGTGAATGGTAGTCAGCAATAGGGCCAGGTGCCCTGTGCAAGGGAGACAGGGCCAGGGAAAACTCAGGGTGTTATACCCATCCCCTTAACAAACAAATTTGAGGTGCTGTCTTTTACTGAAACTGAAACTAAACTGGTGAGTCTCACTTCACCTATTGGGAAAGCTGTTATGTCATGTGTCAGGAGGAAGGAAATGCAGAAGTGTGGAGATCTAGTAATCACCAGCAATTGAAACATGTGGCAAATAAAGAGGGAAACTGCAGCAATGAATGGAAAGCTTCATGAGGTGCATTCTGTGTATGCCTGTGGGGCTCATTCAACATGCTGAAGAAGTTATTCTGGCAGACATTGAGGGATCATGGTGCAAACAACTGGAGATTGTAGTGCACATTGTATCAGACAATGCCTGGTATCAGGGCTCTGGGGTCTACATGGATCCTTCTAGGGACTCGCAAAGACAGTTGAGAAGACCAGCCTGGCACACACTTTCAACAAAGCTCAGAGTTTCCAACATTTTCCCTAGAAGTAATCATGACTCTGATTCTGTGTCCAGTGGAAGGATTGATCCAGTGACTCCGAAGGTTCAGTGATAAGCCAGAGTGTGATTTCCTAGGCTTGTGCCATAGGGTTGAGAACTGTAGGGTCTTCCTAAATGGGTCATGTGTACACTGTACATCAGAGTCTGCTACCCAAGCCTACTGTGCATAGGGGGTACACAACAGCTTTTTAGGTTAGAAAATTCTGCATCTATTCTAGATAAAAATAGCTTTGTGGACCTGTAAGTGGCAGTATAAGATTAAACAAATGTCCTCTACAGGCATGAGTATTAAAATCCCAGTGATTAAGTGCCAAATATTCACAATAAAGTGCTAGAATGTGCCATTCTCCTACAGATCTGTGGAGCTCACATAATACTAAGTACAGAAACCTGGTTAAAGCACAAAATTGATACCAGTGAGATATTTGAGGAAAATTAAACCATATATCAATAGATTAGGCAATTGGTAAATGGAGGTGGTGTATTTGTTGCAGTAGACAAGAAACTCAGATCTACTAAAATAGAAAAAAAAGCAGCAGCAAGATTGTCTGCACAAGACACAGTATCAAGGTTGGCATAAACTTATAATCAGATCCTTCTACCAACCACGAGACCCACCTCCAGCTGTAATGGAAAACTTTAGAGAAAACCTTAGTTCACAAATACATAAATTCCCCAATCATGTTGTCATCATTGGTGGAGACTTTAGTCATCCTACAATCAACCGGGAAAATTAAATTTTTGTAAGTGGTGGATGCGACAAGATGACCAGCAAGATATTACTAAATGCAACATCTCAGAATTTGTAACACCAAAAATGCAGGATGCATGGCACCTGCGACCAATATATAAACTGTTTTGCTGAATTTTATGTAAATATTTGTAACGTAAATGCTTTCTTTTAATAAGTAAGGACATTGCTTCACTGTATGTGTAAATTTAGGCATAAGTCTGTTGACATTTCACTGTATTTATCTGTGTCTTACTATGAAATTTACAAGCTTTGGGAAAAAGCCAAAGGTATTGTTATTTGCATTGACTAACAACAATAATACCAGTGCTTGTGCATTGTAAAATCTTTGAGTAGGGAGTTGTTGCACCGAGTGCGCAGAGAGAGTGAGATGGGTTTCAGCACTTGTAGTGTGTGGAGGTGAGGTGTTAATGCTCTCACAGTAGAGTGTACCATTTTGGCGGCATCTTGTACACACGCCAGATCTCTAGTAGCAGGAGTAAGAACAGTGGACAGGCAGAAGAGGCTGTATTAATTATGATTGCCGTTCCTGTAATTAGCCATGCTCTACAAGATGCTACTGTCTTCAACAACAGCATCAGTTCCAGCAGCACAGATTCGTCGTCGGCTCTGAGTTTTGTTGTATGCACAGCATGGAAGTAAGATTGTTCATTGGTAGAAAGTATTAATGGCTAACCCAGCAGCACAACTCAATGTGATTTGATTGATAAAATTTATTTAAATAATAATCAGTTAAGCACAGTATGATTGTTTCTTCATTGTCTTCAGAAATTGTTACCAAGCAAGGTCTTTGTTTCTTTTTTTCCTTATATATGAACCGAGCATCATAAGAAACAAATTAAATAGTTACAGCCAGTTTATTAATGAATAATTTCACTTTTAAGAATTTTAGCCTCAGTCTACTTTCAATTAACTGTTGTACAACAGAGACTTCAGTATATGAGTAAAGTAAAGCAATTTAATTTTTCAAGTTTGAGAATAAATCACCGAAATAATTCCAAATTTAAAGAAATGCACAAATTAAGAGTGTGGTAGTTTTATTTATTTCACATATAGGTTGGAGTACATGGCTGTTTGGTTTGGTTACATATTTTATTATTTATTTCTGTTCAAGTCAGTAAAAAAGGCTCAGTTGTTCTGACAATAATTTGAAATCCAATTTGCAAAATTAGTAACTGCAAAGTAAAAGTGCTTGATTTTAATCTAAATTTCTTTTATGATGTTACGTTGAGGTCATTGAAAGTCATTGTTCACATAACAACGTACTAACGTACAGTTTAATTGCATATTTTCAAATCATTACTCATTTTTTTTTTTCAAATTTTAATGACAAACATAATGTAAGAGTGACTTCTCAGTTTTCTTCATCATTACATACTCACTTAAAATTAGTGTCAAATACATGACACCCTTCAGTTGCCACATCAGTGTTTAATAATACATGTTTTTCTTTCCCATCATCTTGTACAGAATTTTTGGATGTAAATTACCCTAGTGGTCTGGTGACCGTTTATTATTTCCTTTTCATTCATTGGTGTAAATTTGGATTCATTGTCAGTGGTACCCCTTTTCTGTCCAGTGTAGTTCATGAGTGAATGCACAAAATAACATTCATTTTTCCAAATTATAACCCTGTTCTGTTTAATTACTTTTTATTTTTAGTAGACTTTGCCATCAGAAGGGTCTGTTGAACATGTTCCTCTTACTTATTGGTATTATTTCTTTGGGAAAGACAGTCTTATCCAATCAGTAAAAATCTATTAGGCATACACACAATCCATGGTCATATATTATATCACAAGCAGGATAGGCCAATTAGTAAGGAGAGGTTACAAACTAACTAGAAAATGTTACTCTGAAGTCCACTCATGATGGGAACATATTGAATAGACCTGTCCTCTTTGAGGGTGTCCACATAGAAACTGGGTCAGTGACCACAAGGAAGCTCCAGCAGCAACCATTACCAGAGTGCAAAGAGCAACTAAAATCTGTAGAAGCATTTACATTCCCAGCAAACTAGGTAAAGACAAAGTAATGTTGCATCTAAATGACACACTCAAACATTTAGCTTTGGAGAGGCAGATGTAGAAAAATTGCAACTCAGCTGTAAAGAATAGTTGGTCATGCACATGATAGACATATACTGAGTAGAACAGTCCTTGATGGGAGGAACCCTCCATTGTATACGGTCACTGTAAAGAAACATCTAATGTAACAGACTATGCATAATAGGTTTAAAACAAATCATAGGGCTGGATAATGAAGGATCTTTTTCAAAAATCAAAGAAATCCTGGACATATGTAAAGACTGTTAGTGGTACCAAAGTTAGTGTTCAGACAGTCATGGATGAAACAGGGACTGAACTTGAGTGTAACCAAGCAAAAGCAGAAACGCTGAAAACAATTTTCCTTTACAAATGAAAATCCAGGGTTATTGTCCCAGTTTGAGTCTCACAACACAACAACAATGATTGGTATAGGTATCAGCATTAGAGATGTTGAAAAACATCTGAAATCACAAAAATTGGATGAAGTTCTGGAGTCCAATGAAATCCCTATCAGATTCTACAATAATTTGTGGCTGAACTATTCCCTCATTAAATTATAATTTACTTTACATCTGTCAGCCAAAAGACCATGTTCAGTAGTTGGAAGAAAGTACAGGCCACACCCATCTACAAGAAGGGTAGCAGAAGTGACCCACAAAACTATCATACAATATCATTAATGAAACATCCTGGCAGATTAAAACTGTGTGCGCCGAACGAGACTCGAACTCGGGACCTTTGCCTTTTGCGGGCATGTGCTCTACCTTCTGAGCTACCGAAGCACGACTCATGCCCGTTCCCACAGCTTTACTTCTGCCAGTACTTCGTCTCCTACCTTCCAAACTTTACAGAAGCTCTCCCGCAAAACTTGCAGAACTAGCACTCCTGAAAGAAAGGATACTGCGGAGACATGGCTTAGCCACAGCCTGGGGGATGTTTCCAGACCAAGATTTTCACTCTGCAGTGGAGTGTTTGCTGATATGAAACATACTGGCAGATTAAAACTGTGTGCGCCGAACGAGACTCGAACTTGGGACCTTTGTCTTTCGCGGGCAAGTGCTCTACCAACCGAGCTACCGAAGCACAACCTTGCAGAACTAGCACTCCTGAAAGAAAGGATACTGCCAGAGTGGTAGAGCACTTGCCCGTGAAAGGCAAAGGTCCTGAGTTCGAGTCTCGTTCGGCGCACACAGTTTTAATCTGCCAGGATGTTTCATATCAGTGCACACTCCACTGCAGAGTGAAAATCTCATTCTGGAAACATCCCCCAGGCTGTGGCTAAGCCATGGCTCCGCAGTATCCTTTCTTTCAGGAGTGCTAGTTCTGCAAGGTTCGCAGAAGAGTTTCTGTAAAGTTTGGAATGTAGGAGACGAGGTACTGGCAGAAGTGAAGCTGTGGGACCGGGCATGAGTCGTGCTTCGGTAGCTCAGTTGGTAGAGTACTTGCCCGCGAAAGGCAAAGTCCCGAGTTCGAGTCTCGTTCAGCACACACAGTTTTAATCTGCCAGGATGTTTCATATCAGTGCACACTCCGCTGCAGAGTGAAAATCTCATTCTGGAAACATCCCCCAGGCTGTGGCTAAGCCATGTCTCCGCAGTACCCTTTCTTTCAGGAGTGCTAGTTCTGCAAGGTTCACTGTAGAGTTTCTGTAAAGTGTGGAATGTAGGAGATGAGGTACTGGCAGAAGTAAAGCTGTGGGACCGGGCGTGAGCCGTGCTTCGGTAGCTCAGATGGTAGAGCACTTGCCCGTGAAAGGCAAAGGTCCCGAGTTCGAGTCTCGTTCGGCGCACACAGTTTTAATCTGCCAGGATGTTTCATATCAGCGCACACTCCACTGCAGAGTGAAAATCTCATTCTGGAAACATCCCCCAGGCAGTGGCTAAGCCATGGCTCCGCAGTATCCTTTCTTTCAGGAGTGCTAGTTCTGCAAGGTTCGCAGAAGAGTTTCTGTAAAGCTTGGAATGTAGGAGACGAGGTACTGGCAGAAGTGAAGCTGTGGGACCGGGCATGAGTCGTGCTTCGGTAGCTCAGTTGGTAGAGCACTTGCCTGCGAATGGCAAAGGTCCCGAGTTCGAGTCTCGTTCAGCGCACACAGTTTTAATCTGCCAGGATGCTTCATATCAGCACACACTCCGCTGCAGAGTGAAAATCTCATTCTGGAAATATCATTAATGTCCATTTTTTGCAGAATCTTAAAACATATTCTGAGCTCAAACATTATGAGGTATTTCAAACAGAATGACCTTCTCAGTGCCAGACAGTATGGATTCCAAAGACATCAGTGATGTGAAAACCAACTCACACTTTTCTTGCATAATATCTCGAAAGCCATGGATTAAAGCAGTCAGGTAGACACAGCGTTTCTTGATTTCTGAGAAGCATTTGATGTAGTACCATATCTATACTTATTATCAAATGTAAAATTTAAAATTCTTTGGATCATCAGTCAAAATTTGTGATTGCGTGTCACCTTCAATGACCCTTGTTGTTCATGTTGTATATTAACCACCTTGCAGACATTAATAACCTCAGACTTTTCACTGATCATGCATTTGGCTTTAATTAAATACTGTGTGAGAAATGTTCCACAAATATTCAGTCAGATGTTTATAAAATCTGAAAGCAGTGTGAAGACGTGCAACTTGCTTTAATTTTTCAAAAATATAAAACTGTGAAAACTAGAATATGTAGAGCTAGTATACTATGACTATGACTATCAACAAGTCAGAATTGGAATCGGTCAACTCATACAAATACATGGGTGTTACACTCTGTACATATATGAAATGGAGCAGTCACACAGTTTGAGTCATAGATAAAGCAGGTGGCAGACTTCAGTTCATTGGTAGAATAACAGGGAAAATGTAGTCAGCCTATACAGAAAATTGCTTACAATTTATTTATGCAACCCATAGTAGAACATTCTTCAAGTTTGTGGAGCCCATAACAACTAGGATTAGCAGGGGGTATTTAATGTATGAAAAGAAGGACAGTACAAATGGTCACAGGTTTGTTTGCCCCATTGGGTGTGCCACAGAGATGCTAGAGAAAATAAACTGGCACATTAGATTAGATTAGATTAATACTTGTTCCATAGATCATGAATACGACACTTCGTAATGATGTGGAATGTGTCAGGTTAATGAAAGATGTCTGTACAAGATATTACATTACACAAAATATTGCACGACACTAATGCTTAAGTTAGTTTTTTTCCCTCCCTTAATTTATATCTAAAAATTCAGCCAATGAGTAGAAGGAGTTGTCATCTAGAAATTCTTTTAATTTATTTTTAAATGTTGGTTGACTATCTGTCAGGCTTTTGATGCTGTTTGGTAGGTGAACAAAGACTTTTGTAGCAGCATAATTTACCCCCTTCTGTGCCAAAGTCAGTTTTAACCCTGCATAGTGAAGATCATCCTTTCTCCTGGTGTTATAGCTATGCATACTGCTATTACTTTTGAACTGGGCTGGATTATTAACAACAAATTTCATAAGTGAAATTATATACTGTGAGGTTACTGTGAGGATCCCTAGATCCTTAAATAGATGTCTGCAAGATGACTGTGGGTGGGCTCCAGCAATTATTCTGATTACACATTTTTGAGCAATGAATACTTTTCTACTCCACGATGAATTACCCCAGAATATGATACCATACGAAAGCAGTGAATGAAAGTAGGCATAGCAAGCTAATTTACTGAGATTCTTGTCACCAAAATTTGCAATAACCCTAATAGCATATGTAGCCGAACTCAGACATTTCAGCAGAGCATCAATGTGTTGCTTCCAGTTTAACCTCTCATCAATGGACACACCTAAAAATTTTGAATATTCTACCTTATCTACAGACTTCTGTTCAAAGTCTATATTTATTACTGGAGTTGTGCCATTTACTGTACGGAACTGTATATACTGTGTTTTATCAAAATTTAAAGAGAGTCCGTTTGCTGAGAACCACTTAATAATTTTGTGAAAAACATCATTTACAATTACATCACTTAGTTCTTGGTTTTTGGATGTTATTACTATACTTGTATCATCAGCAAAAAGAACTAGCTTTGCATCTTCATCAATATGGAATGGTAAGTCGTTAATGTATATCAAGAACAGTAAAGGACCTAAGACCGAACCCTGTGGGAGCCCGTGCTTGATAGACCCCCAGTTTGAGGAATCAGCTGTTGTATTAACATTACATGAACCACTTATTTCAACTTTCTGCATTCTTCCAGTTAAGTATGAATTAAACCATTTGTGCAGTGCCCCCCTCAAACCATAATGATTTAGCTTATCTAAAAGAATTCCATGATTTACACAGTCAAAGGCCTTTGAGAGATCACAAAAAATACCAATGGGTGATGTCCGGTTATTCAGAGCATTTAATATTTCATCAGTGAAAGCGTCTGACATCTGAGGATAGATAGAAACTATCCTGAGAAAGCCTACTTACACTTGTGTCCAAAATTAAGGCAACAAACCACTATTTCAATGTCCTGTGTTTAATTCATGATATAATTGCATAAACTGCCCGCGAAAGGCAAAGGTCCCGAGTTCGAGTCTCGTTCGGCGCACACAGTTTTAATCTGCCAGGATGTTTCATATCAGCGCACACTCCACTGCAGAGTGAAAATCTCATTCTGGAAACATCCCCCAGGCTGTGGCTAAGCCATGGCTCCGCAGTATCCTTTCTTTCAGGAGTGCTAGTTCTGCAAGGTTCGCAGAAGAGTTTCTGTAAAGTTTGGAATGTAGGAGACGAGGTACTGGCAGAAGTGAAGCTGTGGGACCGGGCATGAGTCGTGCTTCGGTAGCTCAGTTGGTAGAGCACTTGCCTGCGAATGGCAAAGGTCCCGAGTTCGAGTCTCGTTCAGCGCACACAGTTTTAATCTGCCAGGATGCTTCATATCAGCACACACTCCGCTGCAGAGTGAAAATCTCATTCTGGAAATATCATTAATGTCCATTTTTTGCAGAATCTTAAAACATATTCTGAGCTCAAACATTATGAGGTATTTCAAACAGAATGACCGTCTCAGTGCCAGACAGTATGGATTCCAAAGACATCAGTGATGTGAAAACCAACTCACACTTTTCTTGCATAATATCTCGAAAGCCATGGATTAAAGCAGTCAGGTAGACACAGCGTTTCTTGATTTCTGAGAAGCATTTGATGTAGTACCATATCTATACTTATTATCAAATGTAAAATTTAAAATTCTTTGGATCATCAGTCAAAATTTGTGATTGCGTGTCACCTTCAATGACCCTTGTTGTTCATGTTGTATATTAACCACCTTGCAGACATTAATAACCTCAGACTTTTCACTGATCATGCATTTGGCTTTAATTAAATACTGTGTGAGAAATGTTCCACAAATATTCAGTCAGATGTTTATAAAATCTGAAAGCAGTGTGAAGACGTGCAACTTGCTTTAATTTTTCAAAAATATAAAACTGTGAAAACTAGAATATGTAGAGCTAGTATACTATGACTATGACTATCAACAAGTCAGAATTGGAATCGGTCAACTCATACAAATACATGGGTGTTACACTCTGTACATATATGAAATGGAGCAGTCACACAGTTTGAGTCATAGATAAAGCAGGTGGCAGACTTCAGTTCATTGGTAGAATAACAGGGAAAATGTAGTCAGCCTATACAGAAAATTGCTTACAATTTATTTATGCAACCCATAGTAGAACATTCTTCAAGTTTGTGGAGCCCATAACAACTAGGATTAGCAGGGGGTATTTAATGTATGAAAAGAAGGACAGTACAAATGGTCACAGGTTTGTTTGCCCCATTGGGTGTGCCACAGAGATGCTAGAGAAAATAAACTGGCACATTAGATTAGATTAGATTAATACTTGTTCCATAGATCATGAATACGACACTTCGTAATGATGTGGAATGTGTCAGGTTAATGAAAGATGTCTTTACAAGATATTACATTACACAAAATATTGCACGACACTAATGCTTAAGTTAGTTTTTTTCCCTCCCTTAATTTATATCTAAAAATTCAGCCAATGAGTAGAAGGAGTTGTCATCTAGAAATTCTTTTAATTTATTTTTAAATGTTGGTTGACTATCTGTCAGGCTTTTGATGCTGTTTGGTAGGTGAACAAAGACTTTTGTAGCAGCATAATTTACCCCCTTCTGTGCCAAAGTCAGTTTTAACCCTGCATAGTGAAGATCATCCTTTCTCCTGGTGTTATAGCTATGCATACTGCTATTACTTTTGAACTGGGCTGGATTATTAACAACAAATTTCATAAGTGAAATTATATACTGTGAGGTTACTGTGAGGATCCCTAGATCCTTAAATAGATGTCTGCAAGATGACTGTGGGTGGGCTCCAGCAATTATTCTGATTACACGTTTTTGAGCAATGAATACTTTTCTACTCCACGATGAATTACCCCAGAATATGATACCATACGAAAGCAGTGAATGAAAGTAGGCATAGCAAGCTAATTTACTGAGATTCTTGTCACCAAAATTTGCAATAACCCTAATAGCATATGTAGCCGAACTCAGACATTTCAGCAGAGCATCAATGTGTTGCTTCCAGTTTAACCTCTCATCAATGGACACACCTAAAAATTTTGAATATTCTACCTTATCTACAGACTTCTGTTCAAAGTCTATATTTATTACTGGAGTTGTGCCATTTACTGTACGGAACTGTATATACTGTGTTTTATCAAAATTTAAAGAGAGTCCGTTTGCTGAGAACCACTTAATAATTTTGTGAAAAACATCATTTACAATTACATCACTTAGTTCTTGGTTTTTGGATGTTATTACTATACTTGTATCATCAGCAAAAAGAACTAGCTTTGCATCTTCATCAATATGGAATGGTAAGTCGTTAATGTATATCAAGAACAGTAAAGGACCTAAGACCGAACCCTGTGGGAGCCCGTGCTTGATAGACCCCCAGTTTGAGGAATCAGCTGTTGTATTAACATTACATGAACCACTTATTTCAACTTTCTGCATTCTTCCAGTTAAGTATGAATTAAACCATTTGTGCAGTGCCCCCCTCAAACCATAATGATTTAGCTTATCTAAAAGAATTCCATGATTTACACAGTCAAAGGCCTTTGAGAGATCACAAAAAATACCAATGGGTGATGTCCGGTTATTCAGAGCATTTAATATTTCATCAGTGAAAGCGTCTGACATCTGAGGATAGATAGAAACTATCCTGAGAAAGCCTACTTACACTTGTGTCCAAAATTAAGGCAACAAACCACTATTTATATGTCCTGTGTTTAATTCATGATATAATTGCATAAACTGCCCGCGAAAGGCAAAGGTCCCGAGTTCGAGTCTCGTTCGGCGCACACAGTTTTAATCTGCCAGGATGTTTCATATCAGCGCACACTCCACTGCAGAGTGAAAATCTCATTCTGGAAACATCCCCCAGGCTGTGGCTAAGCCATGGCTCCGCAGTATCCTTTCTTTCAGGAGTGCTAGTTCTGCAAGGTTCGCAGAAGAGTTTCTGTAAAGTTTGGAATGTAGGAGACGAGGTACTGGCAGAAGTGAAGCTGTGGGACCGGGCATGAGTCGTGCTTCGGTAGCTCAGTTGGTAGAGTACTTGCCCGCGAAAGGCAAAGTCCTGAGTTCGAGTCTCTTTCAGCGCACACAATTTTAATCTGCCAGGATGTTTCATATCAGTGCACACTCCGCTGCAGAGTGAAAATCTCATTCTGGAAACATCCCCCAGGCTGTGGCTAAGCCATGTCTCCGCAGTACTATTTCTTTCAGGAGTGCTAGTTCTGCAAGGTTCGCTGTAGAGTTTCTGTAAAGTGTGGAAGGTAGGAGATGAGGTACTGGCAGAAGTAAAGCTGTGGGACCGGGCGTGAGTCGTGCTTCGGTAGCTCAGATGGTAGAGCACTTGCCCGCGAAAGGCAAAGGTCCCGATTTCGAGTCTCGTTCGGCGCACACAGTTTTAATCTGCCAGGATGTTTCATATCAGCGCACACTCCACTGCAGAGTGAAAATCTCATTCTGGAAACATCCCCCAGGTAGTGGCTAAGCCATGGCTCCGCAGTATCCTTTCTTTCAGGAGTGCTAGTTCTGCAAGGTTCGCAGAAGAGTTTCTGTAAAGTTTGGAATGTAGGAGACGAGGTACTGGCAGAAGTGAAGCTGTGGGACCGGGCATGAGTCGTGCTTCGGTAGCTCAGTTGGTAGAGCACTTGCCTGCGAATGGCAAAGGTCCCGAGTTCGAGTCTCGTTCAGCGCACACAGTTTTAATCTGCCAGGATGCTTCATATCAGCACACACTCCGCTGCAGAGTGAAAATCTCATTCTGGAAATATCATTAATGTCCATTTTTTGCAGAATCTTAAAACATATTCTGAGCTCAAACATTATGAGGTATTTCAAACAGAATGACCGTCTCAGTGCCAGACAGTATGGATTCCAAAGACATCAGTGATGTGAAAACCAACTCACACTTTTCTTGCATAATATCTCGAAAGCCATGGATTAAAGCAGTCAGGTAGACACAGCGTTTCTTGATTTCTGAGAAGCATTTGATGTAGTACCATATCTATACTTATTATCAAATGTAAAATTTAAAATTCTTTGGATCATCAGTCAAAATTTGTGATTGCGTGTCACCTTCAATGACCCTTGTTGTTCATGTTGTATGTTAACCACCTTGCAGACATTAATAACCTCAGACTTTTCACTGATCATGCATTTGGCTTTAATTAAATACTGTGTGAGAAATGTTCCACAAATATTCAGTCAGATGTTTATAAAATCTGAAAGCAGTGTGAAGACGTGCAACTTGCTTTAATTTTTCAAAAATATAAAACTGTGAAAACTAGAATATGTAGAGCTAGTATTCTATGACTATGACTATCAACAAGTCAGAATTGGAATCGGTCAACTCATACAAATACATGGGTGTTACACTCTGTACATATATGAAATGGAGCAGTCACACAGTTTGAGTCATAGATAAAGCAGGTGGCAGACTTCAGTTCATTGGTAGAATAACAGGGAAAATGTAGTCAGCCTATACAGAAAATTGCTTACAATTTATTTATGCAACCCATAGTAGAACATTCTTCAAGTTTGTGGAGCCCATAACAACTAGGAGTAGCAGGGGATATTTAATGTATGAAAAGAAGGACAGTACAAATGGTCACAGGTTTGTTTGCCCCATTGGGTGTGCCACAGAGATGCTAGAGAAAATAAACTGGCACATTAGATTAGATTAGATTAATACTTGTTCCATAGATCATGAATACGACACTTCGTAATGATGTGGAACGTGTCAGGTTAATGAAAGATGTCTGTACAAGATATTACATTACACAAAATATTGCACGACACTAATGCTTAAGTTAGTTTTTTTCCCCTCCCTTAATTTATATCTAAAAATTCAGCCAATGAGTAGAAGGAGTTGTCATCTAGAAATTCTTTTAATTTATTTTTAAATGTTGGTTGACTATCTGTCAGGCTTTTGATGCTGTTTGGTAGGTGAACAAAGACTTTTGTGGCAGCATAATTTACCCCCTTCTGTGCCAAAGTCAGATTTAACCCTGCATAGTGAAGATCATCCTTTCTCCTGGTGTTATAGCTATGCATACTGCTATTACTTTTGAACTGGGCTGGATTATTAACAACAAATTTCATAAGTGAAATTATATACTGTGAGGTTACTGTGAGGATCCCTAGATCCTTAAATAGATGTCTGCAAGATGACTGTGGGTGGGCTCCAGCAATTATTCTGATTACACGTTTTTGAGCAATGAATACTTTTCTACTCCACGATGAATTACCCCAGAATATGATACCATACGAAAGCAGTGAATGAAAGTAGGCATAGCAAGCTAATTTACTGAGATTCTTGTCACCAAAATTTGCAATAACCCTAATAGCATATGTAGCCGAACTCAGACATTTCAGCAGAGCATCAATGTGTTGCTTCCAGTTTAACCTCTCATCAATGGACACACCTAAAAATTTTGAATATTCTACCTTAGCTACAGACTTCTGTTCAAAGTCTATATTTATTACTGGAGTTGTGCCATTTACTGTACGGAACTGTATATACTGTGTTTTATCAAAATTTAAAGAGTGTCCGTTTGCTGAGAACCACTTAATAATTTTGTGAAAAACATCATTTACAATTACATCACTTAGTTCTTTGTTTTTGGATGTTATTACTATACTTGTATCATCAGCAAAAAGAACTAACTTTGCATCTTCATCAATATGGAATGGTAAGTCATTAATGTATATCAAGAACAGTAAAGGACCTAAGATCGAACCCTGTGGGAGCCCGTGCTTGATAGACCCCCAGTTTGAGGAATCAGCTGTTGTATTAACATTACATGAACCACTTATTTCAACTTTCTGCATTCTTCCAGTTAAGTATGAATTAAACCATTTGTGCAGTGCCCCCCTCAAACCATAATGATTTAGCTTATCTAAAAGAATTCCATGATTTACACAGTCAAAGGCCTTTGAGAGATCACAAAAAATACCAATGGGTGATGTCCGGTTATTCAGAGCATTTAATATTTCATCAGTGAAAGCGTCTGACATCTGAGGATAGATAGAAACTATCCTGAGAAAGCCTACTTACACTTGTGTCCAAAATTAAGGCAACAAACCACTATTTCAATGTCCTGTGTTTAATTCATGATATAATTGCATAAACTGTCCATACAATCATATTCTGCCCAGAAAATGGCCCTCTGGTCAATGTACAAGCATGGTAACAATGACTTTAGGGCACCTATCAAGGGTGGTAATGTTTAATGGGTAGTCCCATATCCACAATTGCTGTGTACACAGTCTGTGCACAGAGAAGACAGCTACCAGACTCTTTGTGGTGGAGGGTCATAGGAAAAATGGAAGCAGGATAGTTGCATATTGATGTGACCCAATGGCTTAATGTGAATTGTTATGTTATTTCTCAGATGTGGTGACAATTTATAGAGACTGAAACTGTATGCTGAAGACCACGGCAGGGTGACCACGTGTGACATCAGAAAGCGAGGACCATTATTTAGCTGTAACAGCATGACGGCACCACTCTAGTATTGGATGGGAACTAGTATATGACCTCGCAGCATCCACTGGAATTGTTGTATTGAGGCAAATGGTTTACAGAAGGCTCTGGGAGAGTGGCATCTATTGTCAGAGACCTGCTGTATGTGTACAGCATCTTCACAGTAGGGAACGCCTGGTATCAAGTCATCAATGTGCCACCTGGACAATCAAACAGTGAGCCAATGTTCTTCTCACAGATGAGTCCCAATTTGATCTTGAGAGTGATTCTTGACAGATTTGCATCTGGAGGGAACCTAAAACATGAGTACAGAACTCAGACATTGTGGAAAGAGATAAATATAGAGGAAGATCTCTAATGGTATGCACACGGATTATGTTGGTCCCTAGAACACCTCTTCAGGAAACTCTACAGGTGAATCTGCAAGGTTTAACTGCTGTTAGGTGCCATGATAAAGTCTTGGACCTGTGAAGTTGTTATGAGGTGCTGTGGGCCCAGACTTTTTACTGATGGATGATAATGCTTGATTTCACAGAGCACAGGTGGTTGATAATTTCTTGGAAATGGAAGATAATGTATGTAGGGCATGGCCTTTTCACTCTCCCAGTTCGAACCCCACAATGTGTGTGTGGGAAGCACTAGGGAAATGGGTTCTATCATGTCAACATCCATCAACCACTCTCCAAGACTTGCGAGCACCTCTGCAGGAAAAATCTGCGTTATTGCCTCAACATGAGATTGATGACATCATTGACAGCATGCTCCATCATTGTCAGGCCTGCACTGCTGACAGAGGTGGTCACACACTATACTGAGCACATTAACCAGTTGTTGGAATGCGTGTGAAAAACTGTTAAGTTGAAAAAAACGAAGAACATTTTTGTCTACCATTATGCATGTTACAGATTTTTATGTTCTGTATTCTTTACGTTGTTTCTACTTTACTATCACCTATTTATACTGTTTTCTGGCAAAATAAACACAACCTTACAAAATTCCCATTCATAGCTGTTACTTTGGACATAAGTGCACAAAATTTCAAGAACCATCTTTAAATGATTGTTCTAGGAACATACTATGACCTAATATGTATTGTTTCCATAGTGATTTACCCTCAGATGCATTTAAACAGTCATTCTTACTGTGTTCCATACTTAAATCTAGCAAGAAAATCATTAATAAGTGGTTTGATGGGAAGTACCCTCAGCCATACATGTCACAGTGGTTTGCAGACTATGGATGTCAATATGAATTTAATGTGAATTCGGTTGAATCTTGTGATGTACCTGGTTAACAATAAACTTAAACAGCAATGAATATAATTTGGCAAGATAATGAAGTATCCAATGACTCAAAACTGGGAATCATCTTCCTGCTGTTCAAGTAAGGTTATCAGAACTGAATGAGTTATAGAGTTATAACCTTCCAACCATGCAGGTTAAAAACTTATGAGTTTACCCTGAAGAACAGACTGAGAAAATTTATGTAAGGTAAACTGGAGGAAGAGCTACTACATGGAGTTCACCTTAAATACGCAAGTTGAAAATTGTAAAACGAGTCTTGTTAGAAACATTAACTGCATCACTGGCAATTATTGCAACATAGTCAGACCTTTTATTATCTTGACAAACTTCATCATAATAGATATCTAAATTGCACTGAAGCCATTCGTTACATAGATACCAGCACAGGAATTGTTTTTGGGGTGTATTTACTGGGAAATAAAATCCAACATGCAAAATTTGGAAGAACGTCTAATTTTTATCCAATCTGGAATTCAGGATAAATCATTTATTGTCTAATTTCTTTCCCACAACATGCCTTCCTAAAGCTACTTCCCAAATATCACAAAAATGAGTACAAATTATTATTACATTTTGTACATACTGGTATTTGTTTTGTTAAGTCTGACAATATGACTTTCTGTATCAGAACACAAAGGCTTTTTCATAATGAATTTACTCACCATTTAGAAAATTCATAATAATGTTCATGGGGTCTTTTGATTTTACTTGAACCTTAATTTCTGTCTATATAGAGACTATGCATTATATGTGCAGCATCTACTGGAAAACTGAATAAAGCCATTTTCTCTTAACAACAACATAAGCATTTCTTCTTTAAATACATCTCATTACAGAAATTTCAACACTATTGTATGTCAGTGTTCATAATTAATAAGACATGGAATGAAGGGACCATCCATTTCCATTTATCTTCTGGCAAGCAAAATTATGTTTGCTGTTCATTTCATTCACAGCAACTTGCATTGTGCTCTAGGTTCCTATCCAGCCACTCCCTCAAAAATCATGATACATTCTGAATTACCAGCAAAGTATTAATGACACTCTGTTTTTTTTGTCTCTGGAGTAGTAAGTCAAAAAAGTTCTGTGTAAAGTGCTGGCATTGTGATAGACTAGTAAGAATCAGTTTATCTTATTAATGTAACTTTATCATGGTTTTGAGAAGATGTATGCATAGATTTATGAGTATTATAGAAATGAAGTGAAGATGGTAACAAAAAATGCAAGGAACTTCAAAAAAAGTATTTCAATCCTTTCATAAGAAACCTAGATCAGCTTTGATATATCTTAATGGAATTTAATTGTCCATAGACACTGATGCTACCATAAGGTAAGCTGAAATGTTCTTTTTCCTGTTTTATACCACTGCTACTGTTATAATTTCCATGACATTGCAATAAATGTGGCTTACATGTAATGTGCAATGCTAATAATAGTTGACACAACTGACTTTTAATAATAGCTTAACAGTAGTGGTATCTTTATACAAGGTGAGGAGGGTTCCTTTATGATGACTCTACACAAACAAGAGAGTACATTACTAAACTTAGTGGACTGCAGGTTACACTGCTTTATGCCTGTAGAAAAGGAAAACAAAGTTCATGGATACCATGAAGAAGTGAGGCAGTTCACTGCTACAAGTGGAAGAACAAAAGATGATAAGGAATTCATGCTACAGGAAATTTGTGAAATACTAGAACACATGCTTTCTATAATTACGAAAGAGAGCTAAAATAATATGGTACTTAGACTCAAGTCTGGAGAGGAACACAGCATAGAAATCACCAAGTTCCACCAAATAAATCTTTTGTACTGTACTACAGCTGAATAGTAGACTTCACACATCCAGAAAAACTTCAATACCTTCCTTGGTGAGGCACGAGGCAGGGCAGAACTGGTCAATAACCATGTGGAATTCCAGCAAGAAGGAACGACTGATGGTGCAGCTGTGAACATGGAAGCAGATGCATCACACTAAATGAACCTTGTGCACAAGGAGAAGGAAATCATGAGAACAGAGAGATACTGTCATAATAGTGACTGCACAAAGTATCACAAGACAGTTGGATGCAATAACAACTATTCACCACACTGACTCTGTAGAATACACATTCTACCATTCCTGAAAGGCAGAACTGTGTCTTTTTGCAGCTATCGACCAAACAAGAAAAGCAGGGATAATGATGTCATTGCCACCTCACAGTAGCAGAGCATGTGAACCAGTCCAGTATAATTAGTGCTTCTGTTGTGGTTGAATTTTATTCAGTTTGCATATGTCCAGCTGGTAGAGGAGGCCTATGTTTGTTGACCCTTCACTTGTTTAGTTGCCTTCGATCTCCTATGCACAAGCATGTCTTGTTTGGAGGGATTTAGATGCTGTGAGCTGCAGCACTGACTACAGAGTCAAGACTGATGAGGAGCTGTGGCCACCACCATACAATAGTCCTACTGGATCCTCACAGTAACCTCACAGTATATATATTCCCTTATGAAATTTGTTGATAATAATCCAACCCAATTCAAAAGTAATAGCAGTGTGCATACCTATAACACCAGGAGAAAGGATGATCTTCACTATGCAGGGTTAAATCTGACTTTGGCACAGAAAGGGGTAAATTATGCTGCCACAAAAGTCTTTGGGCACCTACCAAACAGCATCAAAAGCCTGACAGATAGCCAACTAACATTTAAAAATAAATTAAAAGAATTTCTAGATGACAACTCCTTCTACTCATTGGCTGAATTTTTAGATATAAAGTAAGTAAAAAAAAAAAAAAAAAAAAAAAAAAAAAAAAAAAAAAAAAAAAAAAAAAACCTTAATCATTAGTGTCATGCAATATTTTGTGTAGTGTAATTTCTTGTACAGACATCTTTTATTAACCTGACACGTTCCACATCATTACGAAGTGTCGTATTCATGATCTATGGAACAAGTATTAATCTAATCTAATCTAATCTATCTAGCAGGGACTGAGAGCATATCATCATCTATCATGATGGGTCTCTGCCTCTGCTGCTGCCCATCTCCATTCCTGTGGTAGACTTCATTGTTCAATGCTACATACCTCCCTCCTATTGGCTTGGCATGGCATGACACTTCTCTGCACGACTTCACATACTGTAAGCAGAACTAGTAAATGCCTACCTGGTAGGAAGTCTACTACTGGCTTTTCATCTCACAGAATCTGTATGCAGCCTCATTTGGCATGGGTGTACACTAATGGAAGTGAGTTCACCAGCTGAGTTGATGCACCATTCAAATGTATGCCATGTGCTGACTGGTACATTCCAAGGTGAAAGGCCACCACCAGCTCCTCCAGCATTGGCTGCCTGAATGGAAATATCTCAATAGCTACACTTTGTGAATAATAAAAGTTTGATGTTTTAATATTGTTTTAACAAGGCTCTACAAGGCAGAGGAACTATCTTATGATGTGATAAAAGAGAAAGTGGGAGTCAATATGAGAAGACAAAGGGGATCAAATATTAAAGTCAGAGATCAGCAGAGTGTTAGACAACTTAAGATCAAATAATGTGGAAGGTTTAGATAACATTCCTTAGCAATTTCTGTAATTGTTGGGGGAGTTTCTTTGTAGCATCTGTGAGACTGCAGATATGCCATCATATTTCCAAAACAATATCATCCATACCATCTTGAAGCAAATGCCTAGAAGTGGGAAAAATATAGTATAATCAGCTTAACAACTCACTCATCAAAGTTACTGATAGAATAATATACAGAAGAATTGAAAGAGAAGATTTCTTAGACAACAGTCAGTTCACCTTTAGGAATCGAAAAGGCACCAGTGATCCAGTACTGACATTGCACTTGATAATGGAAGCATCGCTTAAGATATACAACACAGAAAATGCATTTGCTAATATAAAATATTGCAAGATGTTTGAAAGTCTCAGGAAAATAGGTGTAACCTGTTAGTAAAGACAAGTATAATACAGTAAATATAAAAACCAACAGGGAACAATAAAAATGGAAGACCAAGTACAACAAATACAAATTACAATTGGTGCAAGACCGGGATACAGTCTTCCACCACTACTTTTCAGTGTATACATAGAAAAAGGAATGGGGGGTAAACATTTAAGGAGTGGGATATAAATTTATGATCAAATGGTATCAATGATATGATTCGCTGGTGAAATTTATATCATCAATGAAAGTCAAGAAGGATTACTGGACAGGAATGAATTGTGTAATGAGTACTAAAGAAGCATGAAATTATTGAGGAGTAGAAGGAATGAGATTAGTGAAAAAATTAATATTGCTCTATTAAATAAAGTTTCCACCACAGCTGGAAATAATATTTTTGTAAATGACTAGTTTCAAACATTTTTGTTCATCCTCAAACCATTTTCGGTATATGTAATGTTTCACTGTACCTGATACATCTGTATTTTGTTGTTGCTGTAGTCTTTAGTCCTGAGACTGGCTTGATGCAGATCTCTATGCCACTCAATCCTGTGCAAGCTTCTTCATCTCCCAGTACCTACTGCAACCTACATCCTTCTGAATTTGTTTAGTGTATTCATCTCTTGGTCTCCCTCTATGATTTTTACCCTCCACACTGCCCTCCAATATCAAATTTGTGACCCCTTGATGCCTCAGAATATGTCCTAGCAATCGATCCCTTCTTCTAACCAAGTTGTGCCACAAATTTCTCTTCTCCCGAATTCTATTCACTACCTCCTCATTAGTTACGTAATCTACCCATATAATCTTGAGCATCCTTCTGTAGCACCATATTTTGAAAGCTTTTGTCCAAACTATTTATCGTCCACGTTTCAGTTCCATACATGGATACACTTAATACAAATACTTTCAGAAAAGACTTCCTGACACTTTAATCTATACTCGATGTTAACAAATTTCTTTTCCTCTGAAATGCTTTCCCTGCCATTGCCAGTCTACATTTTATATCCTCTCTACTTTGGCCATTATCAGTTATTTTGCTCCCCAAATAGCAAAACTCATATGCTGGAGATACTGACAGGTTTCAGACAGATTATATAATGCTAAGACAGAGATTTAGGAACCAGGTTTTAAATTGTAAGACATTTCCAGGGGCAGATGTGGACTCTGACCACAATCTATTGGTTATGAACTGTAGATTAAAACTGAAGAGACTGCAAAAAGGTGGGAATTTAAGGAGATGGGACCTGGATAAACTGACTAAAACAGAGGTTGTACAGAGTTTCAGGGAGAGCATAAGGGAACAATAGACAAGAATGGAGGAAAGAAATACAATAGAAGAAGAATGGGTAGCTTTGAGGGATGAAGTATTGAAGGCAGCAGAGGGTCAAGTAGGTAAAAAGACAAGAGCTAGTAGAAATCATTGGGTAACAGAAGAAATATTGAATTTAATAGATGGAAGGAAGAAATATAAAAATTCAGTAAATGAAGCAAGCAAAAAGGAATATAAACGTCTCAAAAATGAGATCAGCAGGAAGTGCAAAATGGCTAAGCAGGGATGGCTAGAGGACAAATGTAAGGACGTAGAGGCTCATGTCACTAGGGGTAAGATAGATACTACCTACAGGAAAATTAAAGAGACATTTGGAGAAAAGATAACCACTTGTATGAATATCAAGAACTCAGATGGAAACCTAGTTCTAAGCAAAGAAGGGAAAGCAGAACTTTGGAAGGAGTATATAGAGTGTCTATACAAGGGCAATGTACTTGAGGGCAATGTTATAGAAATCGAAGAGGATGTAGATGAAGATGAAATGGGAGATATGATACTGCGTGAAGAGTTTGAAAGACCTAGGACAAAACAAGGCCCCGGGAGTAGACAACATTCCATTCTGACTGCTGACAGACTTGGGAGAGCCATTCCTGACAAAACTCTACCATCTGGTGAGCAAAATGTATGAGACAGGCAAAATACCCTCAGATTTCAAGAAGAATATAATAATTCCAATCCCAAAGAAAGCAGGCATTGACAGATATGAAAATTACCAAACTATCAGTTTAATAAGACACAGCTACAAAATACTGACACAAATTCTTCACAGATGAATGGAAAAACAGGTAGAAGCCGACCTCGGGGAACATCAGTTTGGATTCCATAGAAATATGGGAACACCTGAGGCAATACTGACACTATGACTTATTTTAGAAGGTAGACTAAGGAAAGGCAAATCTACGTTTCTAGCATTTGTAGACTTAGAGAAAGCTTTTGACAACATCAACTGGAATACTTTCTTTCAAATTCTGAAGGTGGCAGGGGTAAAATACAGGGAGCAAAAGGCTATTACAATTTGTACAGAAACCAGATGGCAGTTATAAGAGTTGAGGGACATGAAAGGGAAGCACTGGGTGGGAAGGGAGTGAGACAGAGTTGTAGCCTCTCCCCAATGTTGTTCAATCTGTATATTGAGCAAACAGTAAAGGAAACCAAAGAAAAATTCAGAGTAGGTATTAAAATCCATGGAGAAGAAATAAAAACTTTGAGGTTTACCGATGACATTGTAATTCTGGCAGAGACAGCAAAGGACTTGGAAGAGCAGTTGAACGGAATGGACAGTGTCTTGAAAGGAGGATATAAGATGAACATCAAAAAACGCAAAATGAGGATAATGGAATGTAGTCGAATTAAACCGGTTGATGCTAAGGGAATTAGATTAGGAAATAAGACACTTAAAGTAGTAAAGGAGTTTTGCTATTTGGGGAGCAAAATAAATGATGATGGTCAAAGTAGAGAGGATATAAATGTAGACTGGCAATGGCAAGGAAAGCGTTTCTGAAGAAGAGAAATTTGTTAACATTGAGTATAGATTTATGTATCAGGAAGTCGTTTCTGAAATTATTTGTATGGAGTGTAGCCATGTATGGAAGTGAAACATGGACGATAAATAGTATGGGCAAGAAGAGAATAGAAGCTTTTAAAATGTGGTGCTACAGAAGAATGCTGAAGATTAGATGGGTAGGTCACATAACTAATGAGGAGGTGCTGAATAGGACTGGGGAGAAGAGTAGTTTGTGGTACAACTTGACTAGAAGAAGGGATCGGTTGATAGGACATGTTTTGCGGCATGAAGGGATCACCAATTTAGTATTGGAGGGCAGTGTGGATGGTAAAAATCATAGAGGGAGACCAAGAGATAAATCCACTAAGCAGATTCAGAAGGGTGTAGGCTGCAGTATGTACTGGGGGATGAAGAAGCTTGCACAGGATAGAGTAGCATGGAGAGCTGCATCAAATCAGTCTCAGGACTGAAGACCACAACAACAACTTTAAGCATCTCATTTCCTAATATAATACCCTCGGAATCACCTGATTTAATTTGACGACATTCCATTATCCTCATTTTGCTTATGTTGATGTTCATCTTATATCCTCCTTTCAAGACACTGTCCACTCCATTCAGCTGCTCTTCCAGGTCCTTTGCTGCCTCTGCCAGAATTATAATGTCATTGGTGAACCTCAACGTTTTTATTTCTTCTCCATGGATTTTAACCCCTACTCCAGATTTTCCTTATGTTTCCTTTACTGCTTGCTCTATATACAGATTGAATAACTTTGGGGATAGGCTACAACCCTGTCTCACTCCCTTCCCAACCACTGTTTCCCTTTCATGTCCCTCAGCTCTTATAATTGCCATCTGGTTTCTGTACAAATTGTAAATGGCCTTTCGCCCCCTGTATTTTACCCCTGCCACCTTCAGAATTTCAAACAGAGTACTCCAGTCAACACTGTCAAAAGCTTTCTCTAAGTCTACAAATGCTAGAAAGGTAGGTTTGCCTTTCCTTAATCCGTTTTCTATGATAAGTCGTAGGGTCAATATTGCCTCACATGTTCCAACATTTCTATGGAATCCACACTGATCTTCCTTGAGGTTGGCTTCTACCAGCTTTTCCATTCATCTGTAAAGAATTCTTGTTAGTATGGATTATTAAACTGATAGTTGAGTAATTTCACATCTGTCAACACCTACTTTCTTTGGGATTGGAATTATTATATTCTTCTTGAAGTCTGAGGGTATTTCGCCTGTCTCATACATCTTGCTCACCAGATGGTAGAGTTTTGTCAGGGCTGGCTCTCCCAAGGCTATCAGTAGTTCTAATGGAATGTTGTCTACTCCGGGGGCCTTGTTTTGACTTAGGTCTTTCAGTGCTCCGTTAAACTCTTCACACAATATCAAGGATTTTTATTAGCCCCCAAATTTTAACCTACTTGACCCTCTGCTGTCTTCACTATTTCATCTCTCAAAGCTACCCATTCTTCTACTGTATTTCTTTCCCCCATTCTTGTCAATTGTTCCCTTATGCTCTCCTTGAAACTCTCTACAACCTCTGGTTCTGTCAGTATCTCCAGGATGCTTCCATGTATACATCCTTCTTTTATGATTCTTGAATCAAGTTTTAGCTATGATTAAGTTATGCTCTATGCAAAATTCTACCAAGCGGCTTCCTCTTTCCTTCCTTACCCCCATTCCATATTCACCTACTATGTTTCCTTCTCTTCCTTTTCCTACTATTGAATTCCAGTCACGCATGACTATTAAATTTTCGTCTCCCTTCACTATCTGAATAATTTCGTTTATCTATTCATACATTTCATCATCTCTTTGTCACCTGCAGAGCTATTTGGCATGTAAGCTTGTACTACTGTGGTAGGTGTGGGCTTCGTATCTATCTTGGCCACACTAATGTGTTCACTATGCTGTTTGTAGTAACTTACCCACATTCCTATTTTTTTTATTCATTATTAGACCTACTCCTGCATTACTTCTATTTGATTTTGTATTTATAACCCTGTATTCACCGGACCAGAAATCTTGTTCCTCCTGCCACTGAACTTCACTAATTCCCACTATATCTAAATATAACCCATCCATTTCCCTTTTTAAATTTTCTAACCTACCTGCCCGATTAAGGGATCTGACATTCCACACAATGACCCATAGAATGTCAGTTTTCATTCTCCTAATAACAACGTCTTCCTGAGTAGTCCCCACCCGGAGATCCGAATGAGGGACTATTTTACCTCCGTAATATTTTACCCAAGAGGACTCCATCATCATTTAACCATACAGTAAAGCTGCATGCCCTTGGGAAAAATTACGGCTGTAGTTTCCTCTGCTTTCAACTGTTCACAGTAACAGTGCATCAAAGCCATTTTGGTTAGTGTTACAAGGCCAGATTAGTCAATTATCCAGACTGTTGCATCTGCAACTACTGAAAAGGCTCCTGCCCCTCTTCAGGGGGGACTGATGACCTCATAAGTTAAGTCTCATAGTGCTCAGAGCCATTTGAACCCTCTTCAAGAACCACACGTTTGTCTGGCTTCTCAACAGATACCCCTCCTTTGTGGTTGCACCTACGGTACGGCTATTTGTATTGTTGAGGCACGCAAGCCTCCCCACCAACGGCAAGGTCTATTGTTGATGGGGGGAGATCTGTATATTATGAACACTTAATAATCTACTGCAGGTGCCTATAAAATTTTTATGTTTAATTAGTTACATGGCCGTGATCATATGAATGTTTGTTTCATCAAAATGATGTGGAATGAGTTGGTTTACAGGATATCCATACATGATCTCACAGAAGCTGTGAAATGCCACCAACAGCTCCTCCAGCATTGGCTGCCTGAATGACAATATCTCAATAGTTACACTTTGTGAACAACAGAAGTTTGGATGTTTTAATATTGTTTTAACAAGGCTGTACAAAGCGGAGCAACTATCTTATGATGTGATAAAAGAGGAAGTGGGAGTCAATATGAGAAGACAAAGGGGATCAAATATTAGAGTCAGAGTTCAGCAGTGTGTTAGACAACTTAAGATTAAATAATGTGGAAGGTTTAGATAACATTCCTTAGCAATTTCTGTAATTGTTGGGGGAGGGGCACCCAAACAACTACTCAAGTTTGTTTGTAGCATCTGTGAGATATGCCATCATATTTCCAGAACAATATCACCCATACCGTCTTGAAGAAAATGCTTAGAAGTGGGAAAAATATAGTATAATCAGCTTAACAACTCACTCATCAAAGTTACTGATAGAATAATATACAGAAGAATGGAAAGAGAAGATTTCTTAGACAAGTCAGTTCACCTTTAGGAATCGTAAAGGCACCAGTGATCCAGTACTGACATTGCACTTGATAATGGAAGCATGGCTTAAGATAAACAACACAGAAAGTGCATTTGCTAATATAAAATAGTGCAAGATGTTTGAAAGTCTCAGGAAAATAGGTGTAACCTGTAAGTAAAGACAAGTGTTATACAGTAAATATAAGAACCAACAGGGAACAATAAAAATGGAAGACCAAGAACGACAAATACAAATTACAATTGGTGCAAGACCGGGATACAGTCTTTCACCACTACTCTTCAGTGAATACATAGAAAAAGGAATGGGGGGAAAACATTTAAGGAGTGGGATAAAAATTCATGATCAAAGGGTATCAATGATACGATTTGCTGGTGAAATTTATATCATCGATGAAAGTCAAGAAGAATTACAGTTGTTGTGATCTCTTTGGATTTTTAACACTTAACATAAATTTGCATTTGCCTGGTTCATTGATGATTGATAAGAACATAACAAAAATTTCAAGCTTCACAAAATTATTTTTTGACATTAGTTGACAACTGAACCACACAAACTCCTATGGTAAACCAAAACACTGACTGACTGACCTCCTCACAGCCTCACTGTGTTGCTTTATACACAAATTTAAAATTTTTTACCATTGTTAATTTATTACAAAATGTAACTTACAATTAAAAACAATTTTATCTAAACTAACTGGTGCTGCATTTGTACAGGTTATAGCATATAATGTAAAATAACATATTATATTTATCATCATCTTTGGTTTTATGTGGGAAAATTAAATCACAATCTGATTTCAACAATTATTTTGATTTTACTTTAATTTCATAATTAGCGACTGTATGGAGTTATTGCCAACATTCGTTCAAACTATACACATCGTGCTTTGCCAGATTACATAAATTTAATACACACGTTTCCTTAGACACTGGAATTTTGTAAATTAGGGGGGTGTAAGGACCATTAATTACAATGAATTATATAAAAATGAAGAATGAATAAAATTACATCACTGAATAATAATTGTTATTTTCTTTTGAATTGGAATGATGTTTTTTGTGTTATCTAATTTACCAATTGCAATTATGACAATTAGAGGTGTTATTTATGCCAACATTTTCACAGCTTCTAAATATTTTTTGTTAAACATTTATTATTTTAATTTCACAATCTGATATTAGTTTGGAATATGTATATACACTCCTGGAAATTGAAATAAGAACACCGTGAATTCATTGTCCCAGGAAGGGGAAACTTTATTGAGACATTCCTGGGGTCAGATACATCACATGATCACACTGACAGAACCACAGGCACATAGACACAGGCAACAGAGCATGCACAATGTCGGCACTAGTACAGTGTATATCCACCTTTCGCAGCAATGCAGGCTGCTATTCTCCGATGGAGACGATCGTAGAGATACTGGATGTAGTCCTGTGGAACGGCTTGCCATGCCATTTCCACCTGGCACCTCAGTTGGACCAGCGTTCGTGCTGGACGTGCAGACCGTGTGAGACGACGCTTCATCCAGACCCAAACATGCTCAATGGGGGACAGATCCGGAGATCTTGCTGGCCAGGGTAGTTGACTTACACCTTCTAGAGCACGTTGGGTGGCACGGGATACATGCGGACGTGCATTGTCCTGTTGGAACAGCAAGTTCCCTTGCTGGTCTAGGAATGGTAGAAAGATTGGTTCGATGACGGTTTGGATGTACCGTGCACTATTCAGTGTCCCCTCGACGATCACCAGAGGTGTACGGCCAGTGTAGGAGATCGCTCCCCACACCATGATGCCGGGTGTTGGCCCTGTGTGCCTCGGTCGTATGCAGTCCTGATTGTGGCGCTCACCTGCATGGCACCAAACACGCTTACGACCATCATTGGCACCAAGGCAGAAGCGACTCTCATCGCTGAAGACGACACGTCTCCATTCGTCCTTCCATTCACGACTGTCGCGACACCACTGGAGGCGGGCTGCACGATGTTGGGGCGTGAGCGGAAGACGGCCTAACGGTGTGCGGGACCGTAGCCCAGCTTCATGGAGACGGTTGCGAATGGTCCTCGCCGATACCCCAGGAGCAACAGTGTCCCTAATTTGCTGGGAAGTGGCGGTGCGGTCCCCTATGGCACTGCGTAGGATCCTACAGTCTTGGCGTGCATCCGTGCATCGCTGCGGTCCGGTCCCAGGTCGACGGGCACGTGCACCTTCCGCCGACCACTGGCGACAACATCGATGTACTGTGGAGACCTCACGCCCCACGTGTTGAGCAATTCGGCGGTACGTCCACCCGGCCTCCCGTATGCCCACTATACGCCCTCGCTCAAAGTCCGTCAACTGCACATACCGTTCACGTCCACGCAGTCGCGGCATGCTACCAGTGTTAAAGACTGCGATGGAGCTCCATATGCCACGGCAAACTGGCTGACACTGGCGGCGGCGGTGCACAAATGCTGCGCAGCTAGCGCCATTCGACGGCCAACACCGCAGTTCCTGGTGTGTCCGCTGTGCCGTGCGTGTGATCATTGCTTGTACAGCCCTCTCGCAGTGTCCGGAGCAAGTATGGTGGGTCTGACACACTGGTGTCGATGTGTTCTTTTTTCCATTTCCAGGAGTGTATTTTTGTTAATGACAACAGTCTATTAACAATCATGAGAATTTATGTCATTCCAGAATATTCTGTATGTGTTTTACGAAAAAGTATAGTTTTTTTTGGCCAAACTGAACTGAGCAATACCTATAAAAATACACATAAAAGGCCCTAGGAGGTAATGAATTGAATGATAAATACTCGGATGCATATAAAAAGAGGTGGTATCAGACACTTAATAATAATCTTGGGGGAGGCTGTAGCATTATACACCCCCCCTCCCCCCCCTCCCCAGCCGCTCTTACAAGTATTAATTGTAAGAATAGCTGCTAAATACATATAGACAATCTGGTACTTTCAAATCACATATTTCCAATACATGTAAATTTTATAGTATTTCTTTTAATAGAAAAAATCAAAAATTTTTTTAACTGTCACTCCAGTCACTGGTTCACACCACACATCTTAAGGAATTTGCAGCTCACAATCATCATTCATTTTGCACTGTCCATCTTGTGTCTGCAACCCCTCTATTTCTGGCAGTCTCTACGCTGCAATAGTACACACAGTTTTCTAGTTTTTTACTTCCAGGTCAAGTAAGGATCTTGAATTCAGTTCTCTAGGTAGGAACAAGGATGAGCTCATTACTCAAGTTACATATGTAGGCTACAATTAAGCTCACATCAGGTATAAACATATCAAAATCATTAACATATTATTCTATTCCGTCAGAATATTTATAAACAAAATCACACAAAAGTAAGCACATCTAAACTGTAAAGATTTAACTATATACAGATTAAAAACAATGAACAATTTTAGATTATATAACTATCCTTTCTTTTTGATTAGTATTTCAGTATATTCCACTATACAGTGTATTTGACCCCTCAGATCTCATTTAACTCTTTATCATATCAAACATAAACTCACAGACTGTTCCTCATCACACATTCTTGTAATGACTTACTTTTCACAAAATGTCTTCTGTCAGAGTGCAACTTGTCCATTTAATAACATGTGTACATCTTTAACATTGTATGTAATATCTCATTAGTAAATTCATAAAATCATGACCATACCTGTAATTCTCTTGGCACCACCTTTGAACTACTTCATGCTATTGCTTCCCACAAATCATATACATGCTCTACAGAGTATAACTACTATAATCTCCATTATCTATATACTCCCATATTCTATTCTGTTATGAAAATAATAACACTAACTTATCTATAACTATTATACACTGTACAGTACACACTGATATGGATCTAGAAAATTGTCTTTCACTCCCACAACTATACATTGTCCCTCCAATTACCTCCTGAACATCATCACAGGTTCACAGAGCTAACAACATGCACAGAAAAAGTAAACCTATTTGCTAATACAGATTGTCATTAGGGTGTGATGGACAGAAAGTGGTTTTTAACAACACTTACAACACTTATTATACTCATAGTACACATTTTAACCTATTACCATCCTCATCTCTACAAAGCTGCCATAACTTTCTCACTATGTTTTACACAACTCATTTCTCATGAAATAGTTTTAAAATGTCCTTTTCACTTATGTTTCTTCTATAGTAGTAACTATTGTCTGAAATGCTTAAAGAATTGTTATTTACACATCTTTTGGTCAATCATTACTGCAAGAAAGTCAATTTTAGTACACAGTTTACTTTTTCAAATTATTCCTTAAATAATTTCACTCAATATTCATATTACATACAGAAAACTTATTCTACAGAGAACTGATAGTATTTACAGTAATAAATAGCTTCATTACAGGTTTATAGATGAGTAAAAGATATATCATCTAAAAACGAAAAGAAGAAATTGAAATGTTACATAGCTCACAGACCTAGTGCTCACCACAGACTTGACACAAAGATTTGGTGTCCTCCTGAGGGCTTTTACATCATATTATTTTTTTCTTGTTGTTTGACACTTGCTTATAGAGTTTCAGTTCAATTATATTACGTAAACCAAAAAACCTTCCAGATTTTGGATACACTAACCTGTATGCATTTGGGTGTGGCATAGCCTGAATTTTGAGTGGACCAATGTAGATGTCAAATAATTTCTTTAATTAATTGTTTATAGACTTTGATTTTTCATGTGTCTTCACCAGGACCAGATCTTCTATTTCAAAATTTGCAAGTTTCAGCTTCTTGTCATGTCTGCTTTTCCTCAATTTCCCCTGTTGTTCTATTACTTTCTTGACCACTTCTTCTCTTTCCTGTGGACTCATAGCCTTATATGCTGAGAATTCAATTAATTTATTGATCGGATTTGGTGGTTTATTGTGATACATTATTTCATATGGGCAAAGTCCAGTAGATGAATGTTGTTAGCTGTTCAGTATATCTTCAAAGTCATCTATATACTGTATCCAACATACATGATTTTTGTTGCAATAACTTCTAAATAATCTCCGTATTTCTGTCATGTAATGTCCAGCTGGATTGCTTGATGGATGGTAAGCAGATATCAGAATATGCTTTATTTTCTCATCCTAAACAAATGCTTTCCAAAGTTTATAAGTAAATTGTGCTCCAGTGTCAGAAAGTATGCTCTTCGGTTGTGCCACCTTTGTGAAACAGTCTCTGCTAATTTTCAAAATGATGTTCTTACTTGTTGCTTTCTTTAGTGGATATAGTTTAATGAATTTTTTAAAAATATCCACCATGACAAATATGTAACAAAATCCTCTTTTAGCCTTAGGCATGAAAATTGACTGCTGCAAGTTGTAGTTGTTCTTTTGGCAAGATGTTTTGCATATATCCTTTGCAGTTTTGATTGCTAACTTTTAACCTCTGGCACCTGTTGCATGCAGACAATTGCTTCCTCACTCTACTGGCAATGTTGTAAAAGTATAAATTTTCTTGGATCTTTTGGATACATTTCTGTGTCCCACAATGTCCAAAACTCTCATGTACATACTTTATCAATACTTCAGTATACTGCTCTGGCCAACATGGTCTCCAAGCATCACTATCTTCACTGTATCTTCTGAAAAGTATACCCTTGTGCACTTTATAATACTGCTCTACTTTCTCGTATCCTCTCTTACCCAGATAACTTGTAACTAACTTCCAGTTGGAATCATGGTTCTGATATTTACTTATGTCATTACAAATTTTCCTGATTTCATTCTCATCTTTCACCCCTTTGAGATACATAATCCAAAATTCCATTTCACACTCATCACTGTTATTTTCACCTTCTCCTACTATTGGCAATCTTGATAGAGCATCAGCAATTAAATTTTCTTCACTTTTCATATACTTTACTGTATAGTTTAACTATTGGAGGAATAGTCCCCACTTAGTTATCCTGCTGTGATTTAAAGTACACTCTTGTATATAGTTTAAAGCCTTATTGTCTGTGTATACTACTACTTGATGATATAATAAGTAATTCTTCAATTTGGTGAAAGCCCAATAGACTGCTAACAATTCTTTTTCAGTGACAGTATATGACATCTCAAGTTTTTGTAAAGTTCTACTGGCAAAAGCTATTAATCTATGCTCTATCAAACCATCTACAAACTTTTCTTGCAATAAATGAGCTCTCAGTCCATAGTCACTGCTGTCGGTCATGAAACAAAATGGCTCTGTAAGTTCAAGTCTGTATAACATTCTACTAATGCACATCTGTGTCTTGATGTTGTTGAATGCCTCCCGATAATCCTTGTCCCATACCCAAATTGTGTTCTTCTTCAACAAGTTGTTCAAACATGGTGCTTTTAAAGCTTGAGTGCTGACAACTTACGGTAGTAGCCACAAATTCCATAGAATGATTTAAATTGTTTCTTAGACTTGGGAGCAGGAAATTTTGCAATGCCTTCAAGTTTTTCTTCATCAGGCAAGATTCCTTCTTCTGACATTTGAGTTGTTTAACCCCTAATTTGCACTTCTCTAGTTTTAATGACATACCTCTCTGTCTCAATCTGTAACACACTTAACCCAACAAACGTGTATGTTCTTCCCAACTCTTTCCTCTTACAAGTATGTCATCAACATAAAGGACTAGTTTGCTTAACAATTCTTTTCCTAGAACAAAATGTAATGCTCAGATAAATTCTGCAACTGACACATTACGACCAAATGGTACAACACAACAGCAATAGCATCTTCCTCCAAACAATAATGTGGTATATTTCCTAGACTGAATCTCCAATGGTACCTGATGGAAACCTGCTGTTAAGTCTAAACTAGCCATGTACTTCATATGTTCAAATTTATGTAATAACTCATCTATGTTCTCAGGGTCACATTTGGAAACTACCAGCAACGGGCTATTGTATGCACTATTGCACCTTTCATTTTCTTCCCACTCTTCCATCTTTTATAGTTCTTTCTCCACAGCTTTTCTTTTTGAAATGGGTACACCATATGGTTTGATAAAAAATGGTTCACGAGGTTTTAGATTAAGTCTACATTCATAGTTTTTCACTTTCCCAGGTTTCTCACTAAACACATCTTTGTACTCTCACAGCAAACTACCTAACTGATCAGTCTGCTCTTTACCTAGACTCCCAGCTTCCTTAAGTTTAGTAGCCACTAATTCAGCATACTTGTCTTCGCTGCATTCTTCTTCATTGTCTTCCTCGTTAAAGTCAATCTTTTCATTTACACAAATCACTCTTCTAATTTTAAAATTGTTCTCTAGGAAATTTTGGATGATTAGTGCAGTCACATGTTTTACATCTGTCTTTGGGGTAGTAAGTTTTAACTTTTTGTTGTTGTTGTTGAAACCTGCGTTTACTTCTTGTACCTAATTCATTGCGAACAAAATATTTTCATTGTGGTCGGGGACTACAAAACATCCTTGGTTATACTGCACATCATTAATGGTGAAAGATATTAAGCCTTGCCTGTTTACAACTTTGCTGTGCCTACCAGTTACTCCCTTAATTTTGATTCCAGTAGCAGGATATTCTTCAAAGTCAGAACTATGTCTTATCTGGTCTCTAAATTTTTCAGTAATGGCACAAACAGGACTACCTGTGTCTAAGAGGCAAACTCCCCCATAATTTGCAACTTCTATACATATAAGTGGGCAACCTAAAACTTTTTTCTTCCTGCTTTCCTCATCTTCATGCAACAAATCATCCTCAATCTCTCTAAAGACCAAGTCATTTATAGCATTTTCCTACACAATTTCTCTTACTTGTCGGTATTTTACTTAAAGCTACCTCAGATGAGTGCTAGATGTCATGTCCCTCTTTTACACACTGTCTAATTTTCCCAGAACTGATCTCACTGTAAGCCTGCTGATTGGTTCTAAATTCCCAGTTGGAATGCAGTTCTTCACAAATAATCTTGATGACCCTTTTTACTCTGTCACTGTAACCCTTGTAAGTATCCCATAAAGTTTCTAGCATCACATCTAATTTATGATGGCTGCCCACATGTTCTTTATCTAATGATACCTTCCCAGTTTCCACTGGTACAGTCTGGTTCTCATATTCTTCACAAATACTACTGGCATCATCTTCTTCACTATTAATTAAATCTTCTTTAACCTCAATGTACACCATGCCATCTAATTCTTCCTTCCATTCATCATTGCTACTGACACTTCCACTATCAACATTACTACACATGCTATCATCTCCAATACTAAACACTTTTACAACATCTTTACAATGATCATCAGAATTGTTGACAAGTACACCAGTACAGGTATCATCACTTAAGTGCTTAACAGGGATAGATTCTTCCGCCGTTAATTTACCTAATCCAAACTCATCAAGATTATTATCAGAACCAACATTTTCATTGCAAACTTCTTTACCACACTGATTATATAGACTGGAAATAGTTTCCTCCTCTAATGGAACCTCTTCAACATTCTTACAGATGCTAATACTTCTATCTTCAACACCTTCATTCATACTTTTCCAGAAGTTACTGTCAAATTGTAATTTGCTAATCTGAACTGCTCTTCTTACATTAGTTCTGTCATTTCTACTCCAATATCTCTGATTACTGTGTCTTATGTAATTATTTTTGATGCCTCTAAGCTGTAAAAAATCAACACGATGCAATTTCCCATCTCCTGGAAAGCATTTTAAAGGTATGCCATCCCACACACAATTAATATTGCTAACAAAATTTCTTTGAGCTACAACCTCTTGTAATTCTACAACTTTCTTACTTAAATCTATAACATTATTATGCACAAATCTACTTTTTCATACACTTCAGTTCTACATTACTTATTTGATTGGTAATTTCTGTAAGTTTTAACTCAGAGTTCCTTTTGTAAGCTTTTACTTTTTCTTCTAAAATTCTCCTAGACTGAACAACCTCCACTTTATGTTTAGAATTTTATACTTCTACTTGTTTATCTAGTTTTTCGAATTTCTCCTCATTTTTGTACAACTCCTGTGTAAACTTAGTTTCTAATACATCTACCCATTCTTCTACCACTCCCACATGAGTACTGAGTTCACCCTGCCCTGTCTCAACAGTAATTCTTAGTGCCGCCAAACCTTCCTGGATTTCCCTTATCTGAGTAGCATTTTCAGTAACAGTATTCTTTCCGCCCTTTGTTCACTGAACTGCTGTCATAACTGTTGATTTTGCTGACTTAACTGTTGACTTTGCTGACGAATATCTTGCCTAATCTGTCCCATCTGTTCCTTCACTTCTTTCATTGCTGCATTAATACCATTAATAAATTATCTCCACCTACTCTTTCCTGTGTAATTGGAGTACTCGTGGTGACATTTTCACTGGAACCATCCCCACCAAAACTTTGATCTACACTTGGATTACTGCTGGATGATAGTTCACTGATTCTCGATCCTAGGTCCAAAGTGTTTTCCACAAGTTCACAGCCTACACGCTCTTCTTCATTCATTTTTGTGTTCTCATCACTCAACACTTTCTAAAATTAGAACATTAAATGAACAGCTACTCATCTGAACTCCAGCGGCCCAGTCCGAGAATTTGGTCCATTACCATCAGGTAATGATATCCAAAACAGATGATTTTCGATCCTCCCTATTTCTTTCTTATCTCAGACGTTATGTCTGGTCAAAAGTGGAAAGTGATGCGGACCTTGATCAAGCGTGACTTCCTTTTAACTGTACGGTATATGTTATATTGCGTTTAGGACCTTTCGGGTAATTGAACATGTATCAATAATTACGGATTTATATAGTTGTATATACAAGTTTGGATGTAGTTGTATTGCATTGATGTACTGGTGGATATTGTGTGGTATGACTCCTGTAGTTGATAGTATAATTGGTATAATGTCAACTTTATCCTGATTCCACATATCCTTGACTTCCTCAGCCAGTTGGATGTATTGTTCAATTTTTTCTCGTTTTCTTTTGTATATTTGTTGTATTGGGTATGGATATTTCGATTAGTTGTGTTAATTTCTTCTTTTTATTGGTGAGTATGATGTCAGGTTTCTTATGTGGTGTTGTTTTATCTGTTATAATGGTTCTGTTCCAGTATAATTTGTATTCATCATTCTCCAGTACATTTTGTGGTGCATACTTGTATCTGGGAATGTGTTGTTTTATAAGTTTATGTTGTAAGGCAAGCTGTTGATGTATTATTTTTGCTACATTGTCATGTCTTCTGGGGTATTCTGTATTTGCTAGTATTGTACATCCGCTTGTGATGTGATCTACTGTTTATATTTGTTGTTTGCAAAGTCTGCATTTATCTGTTGTGGTATTGGGATCTTTAATAATATGCTTGCTGTAATATCTGGTGTTTATTGTTTAATTCTGTGTTGCAATCATGAATCCTTCCATCTCACTGTATATATTGCCTTTTCTTAGCCACGTGTTGGATGTGTCTTGATCGATGTGTGGCTGTGTTAGATGATACGGGTGCTTGCCATGTAGTGTTTTCTTTTTCCAATTTACTTTCTTCATATCTGTTGATGTTCTGTGATCTAAAGGGTTGCAGAAGTGGTTATAAAATTGCAATGGTGTAGCCGATGCATTTGTATGAGTGATTGCTTTGTGTATTTTGCTAGTTTCTGCTCGTTCTAGAAAGAATTTTCTTAAATTGTCTACCTGTCCATAATGTAGGTTTTTTATGTCGATAAATCCCCTTCCTCCTTCCTTTCTGCTTAATGTGAATCTTTCTGTTGCTGAATGTATGTGATGTATTCTATATTTGTGGCATTGTGATCGTGTAAGTGTATTGAGTGCTTCTATGTCTGTGTTACTCCATTTCACTACTCCAAATGAGTAGGTCAATATTGGTATAGCATAAGTATTTATAGCTTTTGTTTTGTTTCTTGCTGTCAATTCTGTTTTCAGCATTTTTGTTAGTCTTTGTCTATATTTTTCTTTTAGTTCTTCTTTAATATTTGTATTATCTATTCCTATTTTTTGTCTGTTTCCTAGATATTTATAGGCATCTGTTTTTTCCATCGCTTCTATGCAGTCGCTGTGGTCATCCAATATGTAATCTTCTTGTTTAGTGTGTTTTCCCTTGACTATGCTAATTTTCTTACATTTGTCTGTTCCAAAAGCCGTATTTATATCATTGCTGAATACTTCTGTTATCTTTAGTAATTAGTTGAGTTGTTGATTTGTTGCTGCCAGTAGTTTTAGATCATCCATGAACAGCAAATGTGTGATTTTGTGTGGGAATGTTCCAGTAATATTGTATCCATAATTTGTATTATTTAGCATGTTGGATAGTGGGTTCAGAGCAAGGCTGAACCAGAAAGGACTTAATGAGTCTCCTTGGTATATTCCACGCTTAATCTGTATGGCTGTGATGTGATATTATTTGAATTTGTTTGGATATTAAGTGAGGTTTTCCAATTTTTCATTACTATGTTTAGGAACTGTATCAATTTATGTTCTACTTTGTATATTTCCAATATTTGTAGTAACCATGAGTGGGGTACACTATCAAAAGCTTTTCGGTAATCAATGTATGTGTAGTGTAGCGACCTTTGTTTAGTTTTGGCTTGATATGTCACCTCTGCATCTATTATCAGTTGCTCTTTACATCCTCGTGCTCCTTTGCAACAGCCTTTTTGTTCTTCATTTATAATTTTGTTCTGTGTTGTATGTGTCATTAATTTCTGTGTAATGACTGAAGTTAATATTTTGTATATTGTTGGTAGGCATGTTATGGGGTGGTATTTAGCTGGGCTTGCTGTGTCTGCTTGATCTTTAGGTTTCATATAAGTTATTCCATGTGTAAGTGTATCAGGGAATGTGTATGGGTCTGCAATGTACCTGTTAAATAATTTAGTTAGATGTGAATGTGTTGAGGTGAACTTCTTTAGCCAGAAATTTGCTATTTTATCTTTTCCAGGGGCTTTCCAATTGTGAGTAGAATTAATTGCTTTGGTGACTTCATGTTGCAAAATTATCACTCCAGGCATTTGTGGTTTCATCTTGTATGTGTCTGTTTCTGCTTCTATCCAACGTGCATGTCTGTTATGTTGTACCGGGTTTGACCATATGTTGCTCCAGAAGTGTTCCATGTCTGTTATGTTTGCTGGATTGTCTATTTTAAAGTGTGTGTTATCTATTGTCTGGTAAAATTTCTTTTGGTTTGTGTTGAATGTTTGGTTTTGTTTCCTTCTATTTTCACTTTTTTTGTATCTTCTAAGTCGTTTGGCCAATGCTTGTAATTTCTGCTTCTTTTCATCTAATTGCTCTATCGCTTCTTATTGTGAGATTTTACCTAACCTTTTTCTTTTTTTTCTGACATTAGATGTCTTTTCTCAGTTTTTCTATTCTGATCTGTAGCCTCTGTTGCCATGCTGGTTTTGTGGGTTTCTTCTGAGTGTTGGTTGGTTCTGATCTCTGCCTAGTGTGTATATTTAGTGTAGTGAGTGCTCCTATGTAAACCAGTAGTCGGAACTCTTCCATAGTTGTGTTTTCATTTATTTTGTTGTGTATGATTGTGTTGATAGTTTTTATTGTTGTTTCGACTTGTGGCTTATTTGGCGGTCTATGCAAGAATGGTCTAATGTCTATATTTGTGTCTTTGTATTCTATATATGTCAGCTGAAATTTTTCTTCTATATCTAACATGTGTGTCACTTCGTGTTCTATTTGTACTTGTTCTGGTGGCAGTCTTAAGATTTCGTTTTCCTCTGGTTGTTTAATTGATGTGTGTTGTTCTTTGTTTGTTTGCTGTGGGATGTTTGAGTCCATTACTGTATTTTCTTCTTCTTCTGATTGCACATTATTTTGTTCCAGTATTTGTTGTACTTGTTGTTTGATGTTTTCTAATTCTTACTGGGATATCCTGTTATTTTTGATTATTACACGGATCTGATCAGCTAGTCGTTGTTCTGTTAAAAGATTTATTTCTGGGTATCTGGTAATAAATGTTGTGTATGCTTGTGATCTGTATCCAGGTGTGTTGGTTCCTAGGTTTGTTGCTTGGTAATAACAGAACATGAGGTGTCGATTAACTTCATCTGACCATCTCATCCTCTGTCTTTGTTTTCCTTCTAGGGTGGTTGCAGGAAGCATATCCTGCAAAACACCTCTATTTGGATTTAAATCATTTTCCAGTTGGCTAGCAGTGTCGTTACCATTGTGGGCGGGCATAGGGTTCAAACATCTTCCCCGACCATGACGACACTTGACCGAGGCTTCTTCAGTTGTGTCCTGAACCAATTAATCACACTAAATGGGGGGTTAGCCCTATTAGTGGTTTGTTCTTTTCGTCGAATTTTACGACTGGCAGAACATACCAGAGGCCTATTCTTTTCCCGGGCCTCCACGGGGATTATATTATTATTATTATTGTTGTTGTTGTTGTTGTCTTCAGTCCTGAAACTGGTTTGATGCCGCTCTCCATGCTACTCTATCCTGTGCAAGCTTCTTCATCTCCCAGTACCTACTGCAACCTACATCCTTCTGAATCTGCTTAGTGTAGTCATCTCTTGGTCTCCCTCTACGATTTTTACCCTCCACGCTGCCCTCCAATACTAAATTGGTGATCCCTTGATGCCTCAGAACATGTCGTACCAATCGATCCCTTCTTCTGGTCAAGTTGTGCCACAAACTTCTCTTCCCCACAATCCGATTCAATACTTTCTCATTAGTTATGTGATCTACCCATCTAATCTTCAGCATTCTTCTGTAGCACCACATTTCGAAAGCTTCTATTCTCTTCTTGTCCAAACTATTTATCGTCCATGATTCACTTCCGTACATGGCTACACTCCATACAAATACTTTCAGAAATGACTTCCTGACACTTAAATCTATACTCGATGTTAACAAATTTCTCTTCTTCAGAAACGCTTTCCTTGCCATTGCCAGTCTACATTTTATATCCTCTCTACTTCGACCATCATCAGTTATTTTGCTCCCCAAATAGCAAAACTCCTTTACTACTTTAAGTGTCTCACTTCCTAATCTAATTCCCTCAGCATCACCCGACTTAATTCGACTACATTCCATTATCCTCGTTTTGCTTTTGTTGATGGTCATCTTATATCCTCCTTTCAAGACACAATCCATTCCGTTCAACTGCTCTTCCAAGTCCTTTGCTGTCTCTGGCAGAATTACAATGTCATCGGTAAACCTCAAAGTTTTTATTTCTTCTCCATGGACTTTAATACCTACTCCGAATTTTTCTTTTGTTTCCTTCACTGCTTCCTCAATATACAGATTGAATAACATCGGGGAGAGACTACAGCCCTGTCTCACTCCTTTCCCAACCACTGCTTCCCTTTCATGTCCCTCGACTCTTATAACTGCCATCTGGTTTCTGTACAAATTGTAAATAGCCTTTCGCTCCCTGTATTTTACCCCTGCCACCTTCAGAATTTGATAAAGAGTATTCCAGTCAACATTGTCAAAAGCTTTCTCTAAGTCTACAAATGCTAGAAACGTAGGTTTGCCCTTCCTTAATCTAGCTTCTAAGATAAGTCGTAGGGTCAGTATTGCATTATTATTATTATTATTATTATTATTATTATTATTATTATTATTATTATTATTTTCGATCTTTCCTGTCACCACAAATAATTCTCTGGGCAAAAGTTGTCTTGCATTCATGTTTTTTACATATCCTAAATAATCACTCATTAAACACAGTTCCAATTTCAAACATCAATTCCAGCTCAACTCCACCACATGTTACGATCTCTGCAGATCATTAACACTTAACTTAAATTTGCATTTGCCTGGTTCATTGATGATTGAGAAGAACATCATGAAAGTTTGAAGCTTCATAAAATTATTTATTGACATCAGTTGACAACCGAGGGGGTGGGGGAGTCTGGCAGCAGCATAATACTCAGCTATGCAGCCTACAGAGTTAGGAGATATAACAAGTAAAGCAGGTGATAAAATGGTGACTGTTAAAAACTGAAACAAGGCGAAAAAGTCCTGAAGAAAATAGAAAAATAAATGGTTGGTGATGCTGATTAAAACACATAGTAAGTAGACAGGCACAATTGAAAAACACGTTGACAGTCTAGTTTCTGTTTGCAACAGTTAAAAACACTCCTAGCGACAGTATGGGGGCTGTTCGCAACACTTAAAAATGAGACACACAACACTGATCACTCACGGAAACACTGCATTACAGAGTATGAAGGCATAAGGGGGTGGGGGAGTACCCAGACAGGTGAAAGGGAAAAAAAGGGGGGCAGGAGAGGAAAATCAAAAAATGGGGGAGATGATGGGGAGAGAGAACACAGAAAAGAGGCAGGCAGTGTGGATGAGAGAAGGGGTGGGGAAGGCAGTGGAGGGAAAAGCAAAAGGACTCGGGGGAGAGAAGGGAATCCGAGAGAGGATAGGTGGGGTAAAAACAGGATGGATGGGGTGAGGTACCTCCCCCTGCCGTTAACCTATCTGTTCGGTAGCAGGTGTAGTTTGCTGCACGAACGTTTACTCCTGGCTTTAGATGTGTTTCGCAGACGAGACAGATGTCTACTGCCTCGTCATACAGGAATTGGCGAAACTCACCAGCCTGAGTTCTTATGCCGTTTGCGTTCCATGCGCAAACTGTCAAGCCATGAACAGGTGTCTTATTCATGGTTCTGCATGGAAACCTGTTGGTGGCCGGCTGCTAGAGCCGTCTGCACTGCAGCAATCAAGAGCTGCGGTAATTGCCCGAGCATCTCCTTGACAGTTCTGAGAAGCGAGCAAAGCTCAGCTTGCAAATCTGCAGGAGTCTCCTGGCTTGCTGAGGTTGCAGATGCGATCGGCTGCTCTGGCTGCCGTCCGCTCCCGTGTGCGGCTACAGCTGCCGGCTCCGTTTCGCTCTGCTGTGCTGGATTCTGATTGGCTGGCGCGAGCCGCTCTCTCTTTGTTCTCTGCCGTCCGCGCCCGGAAACGACTTCCTTTGCGACGGAGCGAGCGTCACTCACATCAGCCAGCTGGCCGACGTTTTCAACCTCGGCACGCGGGCGTGTTTTGATAGCATCGCTAACCTGACGCGGTCTTGCCGATTTAGCCTGAGTGGCAGGTGCGGCAGCCTTTCCCCTTGCGATTTGGCTAAAACTAAGGCCAGGGGTCACCCGTCTGGCCGGAGCATTGTTGGCACGCTGTTTAGCGTCCATATTTTCCTATTTTCGGCATTATCCACTAATATGACCTGGAATAGTGGCATCTGCTCGTTTGTTCCGGGCGTCTTCATGCGAGAGACAGCCCTGACACCGTAACCTAGTTCCTCTAACTCCTCTTTTAGGTGGTCCGGGTCCATTTTGAATGGGAGTCTGCGGAAAACCACCTTGAGCAGTTTCAGTGGCTCTGTAGAGTGGGTATAGTTGGGCACGCCCATTTCCCCAAATACTTTCATAAGAGTCACATAGTCCTCTGTATCTTTGACAGTGACCTTATACGTGTCCCTGCCCGCGGTTTTAAGAATAAAGTTGCCCTGCACCCTACTTTTCGAGAGGTGTTGAAAGCTTTTGAAATCAGCCGTCCATCTGACGACGATGGGAGGAGGGGCACGGGTCTTTGGCCTAGCCGGTTGTTCGACACTCGCGTCTTGCGGCGCGTCTGTGATAGTAGTATACCTGTTGGTTGTCGCTAGCGGGGGAGCTCGTGTGAGCTCTGCTGCCCTGGCAGTGTGCTTCCTGCTCGGCACCTGGAAGCCGTCCTCGGTGGAGCAGCGGTCGCCGGTGGCGGCCTTGGGGCGAGAGAATTAATTTAATTACACTATACGCAATAGACGAGCTCTGAACTTGCCCTTTGGAGATACTCTATCGCTATAATTTTATAGTTATTCAGTTGAAACTTCTCGCATCTTTATGAATATAGCGAATCTCCCTTCTACTTAAATTTAAACATTGTAGCCTTATTTATTCACCTACTTAATATATCTTGCTTCCTTAATTTTTAAGACAAAACCCAGAAAATCATGAATTTCAACTAAAATTTTAATTTATGAGATCCAGAATACTGTTTCTACTAAATTATTATGCAAAAGGAATCTAAATATAAATTTTTAAGTTTCTAGCTCTTTTCTGTTGCGTCAATGATTTTTACAGAAAAACATCCAACTTTCGAAAATGGTTAAAGTTATTGCACTGATATTCAATACATACTGATTTAGTATTACTCCTGACATGCTAGAAACGTTTAGATTATTTACTTGATTTTTAGAGTATTGCGCAACGTCTATGACGTCAGAGCTAGTTACAGCGGACTGGTGGCACACAATGGAAAGACTGCTGTGAATTTTATACGACGTGAGTAGGCTGCTTTCCTGCAACAGGATAGGACTGAATAGTGTAATGAGTAATAATGAAGCACTAAATTATTGAGGAGTAACAAGAATGAGATTAGTAAAACAATTAATATCAGTCTATTATTTAAAGTCTCCATCACAGCTGGAAGTAATATTTTTGTACATGACTAGTGTCAAACATTTTTGTTCATCCTCAAACCATTGTCTACATTTTTAATGTTTCACTGTAACTGATATATCTGTATTTTATGAACACATAATAAACTACTGAAGGCACCTATCAAATTTTTATTTATAGTTTATTTTCAATGTTTATTTTATCAAAATGACGTGGAATGAATTGGTTTACAGGATATCCATAAATGATTAGTGTTAAAATAAATTAACACATTATTTACTCATGAAACTCCCCTTAAAACAAGACTTTTTTATTATTTAAACTTTTTTAATTTTTTTAGTGGCTACATGTTTTTAAGTACAAGGTGGTTCACGGCACAGAAGGAGCTGCTCAGGAGAAGTCATTTTATGTTACATTTAAGATACCTGTCAGGCCGGCCACGGTGGTGTCGCGGTTCTAGGCGCAGTCCAGAACTGCAGGACTGCTACCGTCGCATGGCATGGATGTGTGTGACGTCCTTAGGTTAGTTAGGTTTAAGTAGCTCTAAGTTCTAGGGGACTGATGACCTAAGATGTTAAGTCCCATAGAGCTCACAGCTATTTTTGCTACCTGTCAGACATTTCATGTTATTGGGCAAATGCTGAAAAATTTTTGGTGCTGTATATTGATCTCTTTCCTGAATCAGTGATAGCTTTAATAATAATTGACTGGAAGGGCCATTTTTCCCTCTATTGTTGTAGGCATAGACATCATTATTCATCTCAAATTGCAATGGAGTATTTAAGCTTATGATGAATTTAACTAGTGAATATATTTATTGTACCTGGGCCCTTAAAATGCCTATCTTCTTGAAGAGGTACCTACACATTGTCTGTGGGTGAACACCACATATTACTCTTACTGCTCACTTTTGTGCAATCAGTACTTTCTTTCTAAGTGACGAGTTACTCGAGAAGATTGTCCATGAAACATTATTGAGTGAAAGTATGCAAAATCTGTCAGAAGGTTGATTTGTTTGTTTCCAAGATTAGCAATTATACAAAGAGCAAAAGCAGTGGAAGTTCAGTAATATACATATTTTAAATCAAGTTTTGATCAGTATGCTCACACAAAAGTTCAGAATATTCTACTCTATTTATTGACTGTTGTGCTACATCAGCTGTTGGTACAACTCCAATTGTATAGAACTGAATGTAATTTTTTTTTCTTCGAAATTTAGGGTGAGTCCATTTTCCGAGAACAACTATATAATTCTTTGGAAAACATCATTTACCATCTCTTACATTGCTTTCTCTTGAATAGGATTTATTATAACAGTAGTAGCTTTTATAGAAGGTACCAATTCTGCTTCTTGGACGTTTAATGGAAGGTCATTCACATATATAAGGAGTAGGAGTGAAAAAAATGAACCCTGTGGGACTCCCTTTGTGATATCTCTCCACTCACTAAAATTTCTCACCCTTCTGACATAGTCATCACGACATTTTGCATTCTGTTTGCTAAGTATGTTTCAAACCAGCTGTGTGTATACCATCATTCCCATGAATCTTGAGTTTCTCTAAGGGAGTAACATGCTCTACACACTCAAACGCCTTGGAAAGATCACGAAAAATACCAACTAGTGATATTTTATTAATTAAGGTGTGTACTTTTTCATAAGTGAATGTATGAATCACGTCCTCAGTGAAGTGGCCCTCCTGGAATCTAAACTATGATATGCTAAGTAAATTGTTTCCACTTGCATGAGATGACTGTTCAGTAGGCTGCATTACTTTCTCAAATATTTTGGAAAAATATGTCAGTTAGGAAACTGGAGTATAATTGTTTAAATCAGTCTTGTCACCTTACTTATGATGAAGTTTAACAGCTGCATATTTTAACCTGTCTGGAAAAATTTGCTATGCCATTAATATATAGCCTACCACTAAAGACTTATTAAGTTGCAAAAACTTCTCAGAGTTCTGTTTGAAATTTTGTCAACACAACAAAAGCTTTTATTTTTAGAATTTTTATAATTGTATTAATTCCAGTGAAGGATGTTGGTGCTAGCTGTAGCTGCTTAAAATTTTGTGGAATGATATCTTTAATATATTCTTGTACTTATTCAAATGAATCATTTAATCCTATTTTCACCACTATATTTAGAAAGTGATTCTTAAAAGTAATCACAACTTGCAAATTATCAGTCACTACATTCTCATTTACTTTAATTGTTATGGTTCATTGTACAGTGACTAGCTGTTCTGTCTGGTATTTTCTTTTCTTTCATTAACTGGATCTTGTGGATAATTGCTTAGGAAAGCAACTTCCAAGTACTGACACAAACTGAATTTTGTATAAACTGAATGTGACATATGCCACCCGTTTTAACTTACTCTTGATAAATTGTGTCCTGTTCTCATTAATAAGCCTCAGGGTTAAAAGATGTTGTACTGCTCATTTCCATTAATTTTGCATCATGATCAGATAGTCGGTGTTATCAGTCGGTGTCCTACTGCTGCACATCAGTTGGAAAATTGACTATTGATATTAGACTGAAACAACCAAATAATGATTCTAGTTTATTTTTCCTGTACAGATCTTTTAAGAAATCTACAGAGGGATACCACAAACTACTAACGTTTCCTTTTTGTCAGCCAGGTATCTCAATACAGCATACAGATTTCTCACAAATAGGTGAAAGTTTCCTAGAGGTGATCCATAGGCTGTTACAATTAGATAAGCATTCTGCAATAACAACTCACAAGCATATGCTTGTAGGTTCTGATTAACACAAAAACCACTTGGTTGGATATTTTTGACTTTGTGTCCAACTTTTGCATATGTTGCATCTCCTCCTTTTTCCCTGTTAGCTCTACATGAAAACGTTGCAAGTCTATACTTCCTGATATTTAACTTCTCCATCCTTGTGGCTGTATGGCATTTAGAGAGACACAGGACATCTCTCACTTCAGCAATTTGACATCTTATAGGCACACAAGAAGATCACCTAACTTGTTATCCAACTCCCTGGTGTTCTGATGAAAAGAATTAATTTTATTGTTCTGCAAACTGTTACACATATTATGGTTCTGTCTTGCTCTTATTTCTTTCAATACTGTATGTCCGTAACCTGAGTCAACTTAAGAAATTTTTCTATTGACTCCAGTGACCACAGGGATTTCGTCTTGTATGCTTGTGGCCTCCCTTACACTTTCTGCAATATGCTCAGCTAAACTTTCCTTTCCCATCTCCCAGTCAGATACAGGCCATGATTTGTGTATCCCCATCTCCCAATAGCAGCAGCAGGCATGGCACAGATATGAGACTTCGCTTCAGTCAAAATTAATTTGCTTAGTTGTTTGTTCACATAGATAACAGTCATGTTGACTCAGGGCTGCGCATTTTGCACCAAAACCTCCACAAACCCCACACGCGTGTACTCTTATTTCTTCCAGGCCACCTTTAATGCTATATTCTAAGTTCCTAGTCAGGCTGTTACCCTTTCCATCAAAATCCTTGCACTAGGCCCCTATGTTCTCCGTCATCTAGCTAATCCTGGCACTAGGTTTCGTGATGCTTGTGACCTGGTATTCTTCAGCTAGCTTTTCCTGTTGCAGTTGGTCTATACCTTGCCAGTGATTGGTCACTAGCAGCAAGATTCTTTTCTTTCTACATTAATTTTCTGCCAACCTAGCCTTAAAGCTGTTACTGTGAGACTGCTCCTGGGTTCGATTCCCGGCGGGGTCAGGGATTTTCTCAGCCTCGTGATGGCTGGATGTTGTGTGCTGTCCTTAGGTTAGTTAGGTTTAAGTAGTTCTAAGTTCTAGGGGACTGATGACCTAAGATGTTAAGTCCCATAGTGATGCAGCCCACATAGGTCACAAATTGGTTGAGACTCTTGTTCTACTTTGGGTAACAAGTCCAACTAATCGCTAACTGGAATTTGAAATGTGATTTCTGAGGTTTTCTCCTTTTATCTATTATTTGTCACTTTCTCCCAGCCCCCATTGTCTCTTTACCCCTTCAACTTATCTGATTCAAAATATGCCGTTTCTAATTCTGCCAGGAGCCCACAAATCTTTCTTCCACAGTTTTCTTGCCTCAACTACACAATGTACAATTCCATTGAAGAGCCCCATCTGACAATTTTTGAATTACCTGGTGAATTTTCCCCAGTGAAACACCAACCCATAATCCTGAAATCATTCTCCCATATCAATTAACCTACGTCGATAACGACATTTACCACACTTGATGCTACTCTTACAGTAAACCAAAATACACTGCAATGCATATAAACTGTAATAAAGTAATGATTAGCAAAAACTTATTTTCATCGAGTTGTGCAGTTGTGGGTTACTGTGTTTTCACAGGGCTGATGAGGCACCTGCTAATGAGTATCCAGTAGATGTCGCATGCTGTCGTTGCTATGTTGGCCAGTGGATCTCTCATAATGTAGCTATATTGAAGAAAAATATCTCTGATATGTTTGGGGGATGCGCTACTCCATTACTGGCGTAACGGAAGAAGCTTCTGCCAGTTTGTCCATCAACAATCCGAATATATTCGGCTGTCGCCTATCCCATATTTTCAACATCATGCTGTAATGAAGCACCACCATGCCATTGTGGACATATACAGGGTGTTTCAAAAATGACCGGTATATTTGAAACGGCAATAACTAAACGAGCAGCGATAGAAATACACCGTTTGTTGCAATATGCTTGGGACAACAGTACATTTTCAGGCGGACAAACTTTCGAAATTACAGTAGTTACAATTTTCAACAACAGATGGCGCTGCAAGTGATGTGAAAGATATAGAAGACAACGCAGTCTGTGGGTGCGCAAATTCTGTACGTCGTCTTTCTGCTGTAAGCGTGTGCTGTTCACAATGTGCAAGTGTGCTGTGGACAACATGGTTTATTCCTTAGAACAGAGGATTTTTCTGGTGTTGGAATTCCACCGCCTAGAACACAGTGTTGTTGCAACAAGACGAAGTTTTCAACGGAGGTTTAATGTAACCAAAGTACCGAAAAGCGATACAATAAAGGATCTGTTTGAAAAATTTCAACGGACTGGGAACGTGATGGGTAGGGCAACCGCGTACGGCGACCACAGAGGGCAACGCGCAGCTAGTGCAGCAGGTGATCCAACAATGGCCTCGGGTTTCCGTTCGCCGTGTTGCAGCTGTGGTCCAAATGACGCCAACGTCCACGTATCGTCTCATGCGCCAGAGTTTCCACCTCTATCCATACAAAATTCAAACGCGGCAACCCCTCAGCGCCGCTACCATTGCTGCACGAGAGACATTTGCTAACGATATAGTGCACAGGATTGATGACGGCGATATGCATGTGGGCAGCATTGGTTTACTGACGAAGCTTATTTTTACCTGGACGGCTTCGTCAATAAACAGAACTGGCGCATATGGGGAACCGAAAATCCCCATGTTGCAGTCCCATCGTCCCTGCATCCTCAAAAAGTACTGGTTGGACCGCCATTTCTTCCAAAGGAATCATTGGCCCATTTTTCAGATCCGAAACGATTACTGCATCACGCTATCTGGACATTCTTCATGAATTTGTGGCGGTACAAACTGCCTTAGACGACACTGCGAACACCTCATGGTTTATGCAAGATGGTGCCCGGCCACATCGCACGGCCGACGTCTTTAATTTCCTGAATGAATATTTCGATGATAGTGTGATTGCTTTGGGCTATCCGAAACATACAGGAGGCGGCGTGGATTGGCCTCCCTATTCGCCAGACATGAACCCCTGTGACTTCTTTCTATGGGGACACGTGAAAGACCAGGTGTACCGCCAGAATCCAGAAACAATTGAACAGCTGAAGCTGTACATCTCATCTGCATGTGAAGCCATTCCGCCAGACACGTTGTCAAAGGTTTCGGGTAATTTCATTTAGAGACTACGCTATATTATTGCTACGCATGGTGGATATGTGGAAAATATCGTACTATAGAGTTTCCCAGACCGCAGTGCCATCTGTTGTTGACAATTGTAACTACTGTAATTTCGGAAGTTTGTCTGCCTGAAAATGTACTGTTGTCCCAAGCATATTGCAACAAACGGTGTATTTCTATCGCTGCTCGTTTAGTTTGTATTGCCGTTTCAAATATACCGGTCAGTTTTGAAACACCCTTTACAAGCTTGTGTTGTCCTCTACTACTGGGTAGGGTAGATTTGGACATTGAGTCAGATCTTGAAGAGTAATCCTGCACCAATTAAGTATATAAATGCTGCCAGTATGCATCAAGTGATTGTGTTTGGCACTGGAAGAATCTGTGTGTTGTGGAGGATATGTGATGCCAAGTAGGTGCTTATGCACTCAATGCATTAAATCATGTCTATGGTGGGCAACCCATTGACTCTGACACAGTTCTGGAAGGCTTGAAGCAACCTCTTGAATTTGATTGGCACCATACATCCTATGTCATTTGTAAACATGACCTGCAGACACTTTATACTGTCCTGTAGCTACAGCCAGCACGTAGTTCAGTATCAATTATCAGGGTAACTGATTTGTCTACGTTCATACTGCTACCTGTAGTAGCACCACATCTATTGATCCAATCCTTTGCCACATTTTTGTCATTGCCAATCCAAACAACCAGTAATAGGTCCACCGCATATGCCTTGCACTGAAAAGTGTGTCCCCATATCATAAGTGCTGTCAGGCACTGGTGAAGGCTGCTGACAAGTGGTTCAAGGGACAGTGCACATATGATCATGGATAAGCGACATCCTTGTTGAATTGATCTCATAATAGGACGGGGACCTACCAATTGGTCATTAACAAGCGCTTTAGGATAAGCTCTGTATAGTAAGCACATCACCGTGATGATGCAGGGCTGCTGGAACTTCATTTGTGTGAACACTTCCATAATGTAGTTATGGCTAACACTGTTAAAGGCTGGATAGATTTCAGAGCTCTGCATAGTCGACATGCTTTTGGCAGTGCAATCGAATCCTGATATTTTTCAGGTGTCATCTGGATGTTGTTAGTGATGCCTGGTCAAGTGACACCACACAATGCACTATTCTTATAAGCTGTGGTGCCATCGAATTGGTAAAAATAATGTTAGTGGGAGGTAGTCTCAAAGCTATGTGACACATGATGATTTAAGTATTTGGATGCTCAACCCTTCTACAAAGGCAGAAGGAAGTGGCACATCACAAAACATTAGTCTGTGGCAGATTTCAGTCCACTGTAGCGCCTAGAACCGCTCGGCCACTCCGGCCGGAGTCGGGTCCAATAAAACTCCGAGGGTATTCCTCCTGGCCCCAGCGGCTTATTGGGGGGCCCTAGCCTATAGTTTCTACCACTTCGTCCTCGTAATTTCTTCAAGTAGTAAGGCCTCTGCCTCTTGATTAAGTGTACCAAAAAGCGTGTGAGTAACATCTTGTATGGTAATCTTCTCGTGTTCATCTTCAGTGTGCAATCACTTATAATGATCAACGAAGGCATTTGTTAAGTCACTTTGTATCTTGAATTTTCGCTCCCCAACGCAATCAGTGCACGCCATATTGCCGGTTTGATACATTCAAACCACTAACTTAATATTGTAGGGTATACCCTTCAACACCCTTCACAAGACAGCCAAACTTCTTTAGTAACTTGGTGACGCTCTGGAGCTTTAAGGTAGGTCACATTCATTTTCCATACACGTGGCTTCGCGTCAGCTATTGTTTGGGGGGTGATCGTGCATATACAGGGTGTTAAACTTATCTGATAACCGACTGTCGGGGTATTGCAGGCCGGACAGGGAAGCCGCGTCTGCCGGTCGAATGGGTCCCGCGGGACCGCACTATGCCCCCCTCTCTTTGCGTGTTTTAGTTTGAATACGCGCCTTGTAGACCAATAGTGATGGGCTTAACTGCTATTTTCCGATATCAGTGATTTCTGTGAACGCAACTTTTCAGTATCTGTTATTCTTAACTGTGATTTGTCGCAGTTAAGAGTCGCAGTTAAGGAACGTAGGTCATGTATCCCACCGCCACTGCTATTTCTGCGACTTCTGCTACTTCCGCGATTTCTGTGACTTCTGCTACTTCTGGGATTCCTGCTACTTCGATTTCTGTGACTTCTGCTACTTCTGCGATTTCTGCGACTTACCACCGTATGAAAAAGTTACATCTGCCCACACAGAAAATTGCATCTCAACAAACCTGTCATTGGTAAGTAAGTTTTACGTTCGTTCTTCCGTTGGCTTTAATTATGTATTAAAGAAACAACTGTGAAAATATTAATAGTGTAATTAATATGTCAGTAGCCATACAGTAGCGTAATAGTTCGTGTTTAGAAACTGAATTCTAACATATTGTTATGTTAACAGGTACCCGAACTACATTTCAGTCACTCAGTAAATTGATAACTCAAAATATCATTGTCACCAGATCTGGAGAAATTGCCACTGCGTCTTTAGACCGTTTTCGTCAGACGAGAGGTTAGTTTCTAAGTGTTGCGATGGACTTAATTACTTCAGTGAGATCGTTCTTGCAAATGTGAAATATACCCCATTGAGTGGCTTTCATTACAGCAAATATTAGCAATCTACTCTGTCAATTATATTTCTTGTAATTAGTGACAGCAAAAATTGTTTAATAATCCTTGTGATTTTGCAGACACAGTTCTGACTCTTGATTACAGCCGGCCGCGGTGGTCTCGCGGTTCTAGGCGCGCAGTCCGGAACCGTGCGACTGCTACGGTCGCAGGTTCGAATCCTGCCTCGGGCATAGATGTGTGTGATGTCCTTAGGTTAGTTAGCTTTAAGTAGTTCTAAGTTCTAGGGGACTAATGACCACAACAGTTGAGTTCCATAGTGCTCAGAGCCATTTGAACCATTTTTTTTAATTACTGGTTGCTGTACGTATTTATCCACATCAAGGCTGTTGAGAGAGACTCGTGAAGATTCAAGACAGCTCTTAGAGGATTTGCAGTTTAAAAGTGACATAATTGTGAAATAAGTGTGCAGATGAGTGATTAAACTGTGTTTTATTGAAGTTGTTATGCAATTTTAAAGGAATAGTAAATGTTAAATACAGTGAGTGAATAATGAAAATCTCATTTTCCACATGTTTAAGCCGTCCTATACCCGTAATTTCCCATCACTTATTTACTGGTAAACACTAGTTGGAGAGTGAGATGCCGCCCCCCCCCCCCCCCTTCTCCACAATCTTGGTGTGACACTGACCTGTAACATGCATTTTGAGGTTGTTGATATGAAAGTGGGAAGTACAGATCTTCCAGTTAAATCAGGAATAGCTTACTTATGTAGGTGGTAGTAGTGTCGGCAAAAAGTTCATGTGAGTGAAGTTGCCATGTAGAACACCAGGTGTAAAACTTTTATCCCGAGTCTTGAACTGTGTTGGAATAAAAGTGAGGCATTTATATGACTCAATAATGCTGTTTTCATTTAACTACACTTATACAGATGTCTGAGTTCTGCTGTGTTAATATTGCAAAGTCCTGTAAGCATGTGGAGTATTAACCAAAACTGTCATATTGGAAGCAGAATCACATTTGTTACGTTACATGATATTTCCAGGAGAAAAAGGCAATGTTGCTTCTTATTAATATAATACATTCAGAGTCACAGCTGTGTTTGACCAACCATAACTGATGCTGAATGTGCATGTCGTCATATAACGTGAAAGGCTTATTTCAATAGTGGTACAAGTCCATTACCTCCACTTTTCTGTCTATAATGCTTCTGAAATTAATGATCCAAACAAACATTAATAAAGGTTCATTTCTAGCAAGAAGCCATATACTTGAATATTTCTGGTATCTCAACTGCAGATTTTTCAGCGCTCATTTAACTTTACGACTCCGTATCTCAAAATGAACAAAAATGGACTTGTACTGCTAATGAAATAAGTCATTCATTTGCACACACAGCACACCGATCTCGTGAGGCACAAGGCTCTCATGACGAAGTACGTACGTCGTTAAACAGATGGCACTAGGAAAAGAATGTTAACTGCGCTTTTTAGTTGCTACTTGCGACTCTTAGTTGCGATTTGTCACGGAAATCGCAGTTTGACTCGGTAGCGAGTAGCATAGTATGAGCTTTGCTCAACAGATGGCACTGCTAACTACGCTTTTTTGTTGCTACTTGCGACTCGTCACGGAAATCGCAGTTAGACTCGATAGCGTGTCGCAGAGATGAGCGTAGTACGACCTTGGGCCAACAGATGGCACTGTTAACTGCCCTTTTTAGTTGCTACTTGTCACTGAAACCTCAGAAACCAGTACGCAATTCGGCCAACAGATGGCTCACGGCGTTGAATTTGAAATGCTACTTGCGACTGGTAACTGTGACTGAAGTCGCAGTTAGATTCTGTAAAGTTGTTATTGTGATATCTGTGACTTCTCAATCACTGTGATTTCTAACAGATACGCGATTTCCTGCACACCACTATATACCAGTGTCATTTGAGCAGTGAAACAGGTATCACCAGTGTAACAGTGAAGTTTGCAAACGCAACAATGACAAGAGTGAATTACTGAATTTCACAACGAGTATTTATTTACGATTCGTATGTCCATACAGAGTATGCTCGTACTGTTCGGATATTATATGAACAGAAGCTGTCAGCTGTTCGAGTTCTGAGTCGTAATGCAGTTTTTTTTTGGGGGGGGAGGGGGGTGTGCAGTTAGTGTTGAGAGAATAATAGGCTCAATTTTTTTTAATGACACAGTTAAAAGTGAGAGATTTTGCGACTGTTTTTAATTAACTGAGTAAAGATAATTCGGCAAGGGCTCATACTGCCAACGTTTTATGCAAGCAATTCATGATGTGTTCGATGAAACAGTGATTAGTAGCAACACCTGGTCTGCTAGAAATTCTGATTTAACTCGGTGCTATTTTTATTTCTGGGGTGCACTGCAGGACAAGTGTACACAATAAATCCTCACATGATAGAGGAACTCAAGGATAATATCTGTGAATCAATTAATTCAATATCTCAGAGAGAATTACATGGTGTGACTAATAATTTCTTGAGTAGATGTCATAAATTCGTGGAAAATAATGGCAGGCAGTTCCAGCATCTCCTTGCATGACATGAGTGAGTGCAAAATCTATTTGCTTATATTTTAAATGTAGTCATGTTGTACCGCAGCATACACGGGCGACACGGCATCTGATCGCCGGGCAACGGGGCACTCGCTGCCCCGCATCTACTGCGCCACCCAGGCAGTCATCAGATATATGGAACACCCTGTACATGTACTATGTGGCGAAAGATTATAGTTCTGCGTCATGAATGTCAGGCTGGAGGCGGCACATTACATAGACATAATCTATGTGGCTGACGGAACGGCTAGTTACATATCTACACTCCTGGAAATTGAAATAAGAACACCATGAATTCATTGTCCCCGGAAGGGGAAACTTTATTGACACATTCCTGGGGTCAGATACATCACATGATCACATTGACAGAACCACAGGCACATAGACACAGGCAACAGAGCATGCACAATGTCGGCACTAGTACACTGTATATCCACCTTTCGCAGCAATGCAGGCTGCTATTCTCCCATGGAGACGATCGTAGAGATGCTGGATGTAGTCCTGTAGAACGGCTTGCCATGCCATTTCCACCTGGCGCCTCAGTTGGACCAGCGTTCGTGCTGGACGTGAAGACCGCGTGAGACGACGCTTCATCCAGTCCCAAACATGGTCAATGGGGGACAGACCCGCAGATCTTGCTGGCCAGGGTAGTTGACTTACACCTTCTAGAGCACGTTGGGTGGCACGGGATACATGCGGACGTGCATTGTCCTGTTGGAACAGCAAGTTCCCTTGCCGGTCTAGGAATGGCAGAACGATGGGTTCGATGACGGTTTGGATGTACCATGCACTATTCAGTGTCCCCTCGACGATCACCAGAGGTGTACGGCCAGTGTAGGAGATCGCTCCCCACACCATGATGTCGGGTGTTGGCCCTGTGTGCCTCGGTCGTATGCAGTCCTGATTGTGGGGCTCACCTGCACGGCGCCAAACACGCATACGACCATCATTGGCACCAAGGCAGAAGCGACTCTCATGGCTGAAGACGACATGTCTCCATTCGTCCCTCCATTCACGCCTGTCGCAACACCACTGGAGGCAGGCTGCACGATGTTGAGGCGTGAGCGGAAGACGGCCTAACGGTGTGTGGGACCGTAGCCCAGCTTCATGGAGACGGTTGCGAATGGTCCTCGCCGATACCCCAGGAGCAACAGTGTCCCTAATTTGCTGGGAAGTGGCTGTGTGGTCCCCTACGGCACTGCGTAGGATCCTACGGTTTTAGTGTGCATCCGTGCGTCGCTGCGGTCCGGTCCCAGGTCGACGGGCACGTGCACCTTCCGCCGACCACTGGCGACAACATCGATGTACTGTGGAGACCTCACGCCCCACGTGTTGAGCAATTCGGCGGTACGTCCACCCGGCCTCCCGTATGCCCACTATACGCCCTCGCTCAAAGTCCGTCAACTGCACATACCGTTCACGTCCACGCAGTCGCGGCATGCTACCAGTGTTAAAGACTGCGATGGAGCTCCGTATGCCACGGCAAACTGGCTGACACTGACGGCGGCGGTGCACAAATGCTGCGCAGCTAGCGCCATTCGACAGCCAACACCGCGGTTCCTGGTGTGTCCGCTGTGCCGTGTGTGTGATCTTTGCTTGTACAGCCCTCTCGCAGTGTCCGGGGCAAGTATGGTGGGTCTGACACACCGGTGTCAATGTGTTCTTTTTTCCGTTTCCAGGAGTGTATATCTGATTCGGTTTCCATGGACATGTTCCCAAGCATCTACAAACTGCAGATCTCATATCAAAGTTCTCAATTCTGGACACAGGTTAGAAAGTGGGAACTGGCCTTTTGACGCCAACACACAACTGAAGTCGCTACTGAGGATATAATAAGAGTTCCCTCCTAGAAAGAGCCGGGTTTCTTCTTCCGTGAAAAACGATGATCATTCTCTATGTTGGTCCATGTCTGATGGCACATAAATGTTGATAAGCCGCACTCCATGTACTGTTAAGTCATTGTGCATGCCGATGGTAGATAGGTGGTGTCCTCCACTATGATGCCTTCCTTAAAGGGTAGTGCTAAGTCACTACTGCTTTCTGAATCTGGTGATATCATATTGTTGTAAACATAGAAGGATGGAAATTCGTCGACGTTTACTTCCCACAGAGGAGCCATATCTGTATCTATATCTTCCATATGTATCATATCTCTGAGAAGGATCATCTTGATTCATGACTGTATGATATTAATGGATGTGATGTGGAACACTTGATGACATCCTGTGTGTTGTTGTGGGGCACACATGTTAAGCGTACATTCCTATTATCGATGCGCGCTCCATTAGTGGTGTCAGTGAGTTGGCCATCGTGGGAAGGAGGGGGGGGGGGGTGTCGCCTAAAACATGATACCAATGGGTGCAAGCAACTGGAGCTGCATTTCCTCATTGTCGTTGGCCCAGTTCTGTAAAGATGAATCCTGTGGCTGGACCTTCTCAGCCTCAGCTGTCCTGGCCACGTCTTCCTCTACTATGCCAGGTTCTGGGTCTTCTTGTGAATCTGCCTTAAAGATCTCGCTGGTATAGAGAAAGCCATTGGATTCAGTGGTATATTGTTGGTCATCATCAGATCTCCCAGCAGTGTCTACTGTGATGCCGTAAATGTCTGTCTGTTTGCGTTCATCTCCTGTAAGGAGAAAGCAATCGACAGGTGGTGTGCTACATCTTTTCTTTCACTTCAATTAATCTCCTTTTGACGCACTGAGCATACATGGTTCTCCTTGCCACAACGCGAGCAGGTCTTGGGCTGCCTGGCATAAATAATTATCGCCTTACAGTCACCAATAAGAAGGTAAAACGGGACACACTTTGTAAACTCGATCCGAGCCTGTCTCGCCCTGCATGTCGTTATGGCCCATTTTTCGATGACATGGCTGAGTGCGAGTCTTTACAGTTGCAACACATTAACCGCGACTTCTTCTGGAACCACAAAAGGACGTTCAAAAACCCTAATAATGTGGAGTCCGAGTCCCAAGTGATTGATTGACACCATCCCCACTTTGCCATCAGAATGTTTGAAATTTAGCCCATTCCTATAGTCACGTACAATTTTGCACATAGTATGTTGTTGGTCAATTTCAGGTAAACCACATTACTTGTGATACAGACGTGGATGTCTACCGTGTGCAGTGAATGTATTTGATCTCTTCATGTACGAATCGTTCGATATCGAAAGTTTTAAGTTGCATGGATTCAGTAGTAAAGCTCATCTTGATGGTTTACTTCCTATATGGGTGAGCCATATTGTATTTATAGCTTACTTACTCAAGGGAAACACAGGAAATAAAACTTCACATATGCTGATGCAAACAGGCGTTGGAGCCGCTCTGCGAACTGGCCACTAAACCATCTGGACACAGGGGTCATCACAACTGCATGGACCACACTAGCACGCGTCTTGTCAGACCCACATTCTCAAGTTAACCACACACTGCTGCATAGTGACCCTGTCCATTATCCTCATAACTTGTGGCATTTTACCGACTCCTCTAAGAATACGAGCGTGGTGTGCATCTGCGTTGAAAGGACCATTGGCTATCTTCACCTTAATTATATATGTGATGTCTGTTTTTCAGACATGTCCAAAAGAAAAAACCACCTCATATACAGGGTGTTACAAAAAGGTACGACCAAACTTTCAGGAAACATTCCTCACACACAAATAAAGAAAAGTTGTTACGTGAACATGTGTCCAGAAACTCTTAATTTCCATGTTAGAGCTCATTTTAGTTTCGTCAGTATGTACTGCACTTCCTCGATTCACCTCCATGATTTTATACGGGATACTCTACATGTGCTGCTAGGACATGTGCTTTTACAAGTACGACACAACATGTGGTTCATGCACGATGGAGCTCCTGCACATTCCAGTCGAAGTGTTCGTACACTTCTCAACAACAGATTCGGTGACTGACGGATTGGTAGAGGTGGACCAATTCCATGGCCTCCACGCTCTCCTGACCTCATCCCTCTTGACTTTCATTTATGGGGGCATTTGAAATGTCTTGTCTACGCAACCTCGATAACAAGTGTAGAGACTCTTCGTGCTCGTATTGTGGACAGCTGTGATGCAATACGCCATTCTCCAGGGCTGCATCAGCACATCAGGGATTCCACGCGATGGAGGGTGGATGCATGTATCCACGCTAACAGAGGACATTTTGAACATTTCCTGTAACAAAGTGTTTGAAGTCACGCTGGTACATTCTGTTGCTGTGTGTTTCCATTCCATGATTAATGTGATTTGAAGAGAAGTAATAAAATGAGCTCTAACATGGAAAGTAAGTGTTTCCGGACACATGTCCACATAACATATTTGCTTTCTTTGTGTGTGAGAAATGTTTCCTGAAAGTTTGGCCGTACCTTTTTGTAACACCCTGTATAATTAAGGCAATGATAGTTAATTTTCCCTTCAGTGCAAATGTACACCACACTGAAACTGTTAAGGAAATCGGCGAAACACAGCAAGTAATGAGGTTAATGGATAGGGCACTACGTTAGTAGTGTGTGGCTAAGTTGACAATTTGGGTCTGACAGGAGGAGTGATAAGGTAGTCCATGCAGTTGTCATGCCCCTGTGTCCAGGTGGCTCAGTGGTTACAACATTTGCCTAGTGAGTAGAAGACTTGGAGTCCAAATCCAAGTTCAACACAATATTAACAACCCTCACTGGTAGCTAACATCATTGATTCCTTTGTGTCTTGATATATAAAGCATAAAGATACCAATAATTTTAGTGAGAATATTAAATAATTTATGACATGAAAATTTATATGGCACAGCACATGAACATGCAGAATAACACAGGTGTAGGAGTGGCAGGGCTTCCGAGGCAGTGATGCGGTGTCAGGGATGTAAGCAGCTTTTGGCGACGACATAGATGAAACGGCCGTGTCAAAGAGGCGAAATGGCTGTGTCAAACATGGGCTACAGCATAGCTAGAGGGGCAGGAGAATGAGCATCCTTGGCTTAGGGATGCTGGTACCATTTTGTTGATGTCCAGTGGGTCGTGGGTGGTGTTGGAGTAGCATGATGGACATCTGGCAGTTTTCTTGGTTGTGGAGTAGGACGCTGGTATCTCGGGGGGTTCAGTGATCTACGTGCTTGGTGCAGCTGTGGCGTCAGTGGTGGTACGCACTGGTACCTTCAGAGGTGCTGGTGTCGTGAGCAATGTGTGTCTGCAAGGTGTTCATGAACAAGGGAGTTGGATTGGGTGGTATCAGACAGTACAGAGACGGGCTTGTGTCCATCAATCGAGACCCTAGCATGGATGCCGTGAACATGCAGGGTAAATGTCTTGGAGCCCCATTTCAGGATGTGGGGGGAGGGGGTGGGGTAGAGTAGTGCAGGCAAAATGGGTGCTGGTGAGTGTCAGTGGAAAGCATAAATGGGTGCACAAGGAGGGTAGAGGGCTGTCAATGTCCTTGGGCAAAGCAATATCTAATGTCTGGAAAAGCAGCCATGGAGGGTGTGTCTGTGTGAGCCAAGCTTGGTGTGGTGACAAATGAGGCAGATGTGGGCCCAGGTGGAAGTCAGTGGGCCAGAAGGGGTGTGGTGAGCTGATGGATATGTTGCACCACATAATAGTGTCTGAGCAGGGGCTAATGTACGCTGGAGGCAGAGTCCAGAAGAGATATCCAGCTGGTGGTGGACAAGTTCCTGATTCTACTGAGCAGTGCTGACTACCTTGTACTACTATGTTAGCAGTAAATTAGAATATGAACGGCTATTCCCAGAATAGATGTCGGGAGCACTGATCAAAGTCTTGAAAAGAGCAAACGTTATAGGCTTGGGGTCAGGGAAGTCTGTGAAGTGATGGGCCTCCACCAATGGCTGAAAGTATTTTCTTGTCTTGTAGATGGAGAGGAGCTCTCTGTCATATGCACTACAGTGCTGTTTAGCTGCAAAGAGCTTGTTGCATAAGAAGGCAAATGACTCCTAGGTGTCGCAGACATATTGATGCAAAACATTGCATTGGTAGAGACAGTGCCTGACAGAACATGGTGGTCCAGGAGTGGTATTTCTGTACAGGGTAGACGAATGGCGGACATTCTGATGTGTGCCGGACAGCTGTGTGAGAGCAGCAAATAGCACAAGGAGGTCAGTTCATGGGCCAGATTATGACACCTGCTTCACATTCAAGATAATGGCGAAATGAGTAGAGCATCTCATTGGTACCCTGGTGTCACTGATAATGAGGTGCTGGCCGGCAATGGCGAAGGTTCAGGGGAGGTCCTGTTGGAAGCCCAGGTCAAGGAAGTGATGTTGTATGCCGTAGGGACTCACAGTGCAGTTATTTTCTGCAGTCAGGAAAATGGCGAACGTGGTGTCAGGGCCATCATGAGTAGATAGACAACTCCAACTAACTGTCGATTAGGAATGGCGTTGAGAAGTGAGTATCATGGACAAACAGTCACCGGGAGACCGAGCAGCAGCTAGGCATGTCTATTCCCAGAAGCAGCTGGAGTTTGTGAGTCAAGAGTAGGGGTCCTTTCAGTTAGCAGTACCTGGGCTGAGGCACTCATGTTACCAGCAGAGGCCGATTGTCTCACGAGAGGCCCTTGGAAGGGCAGTTGGTGCTGTGGTGATGGTAGCTGTTGTTTCACTGGCCACTAGGGTTGAACACATGGCGACAGCCTGATTTGAGGTGGGCCTCAGAGGTCTGCAGCACTGTCATGTCAGCAGTGAGTGGGCAAGGATGCCATATACTCCCAGCTGCTGGCCACTGTGCTGTGGGTCAGAGGTAGTGGCTGGCCAGTGACATCATTAACAGTGTGCTGAATGGTAAAGAGGAGCTTGTGGGGAGCATGATGGCAGTTGACACTGCCAGGCGCGGGTGTGGACAGTGGTTGCCAGCAGTGAGGCCATTGTCTCATGTACCCTGTTGGCATGCTGGTGGCATGAGTGAGGGAGAGATTGGTTTGTGATGACACAGCTGACTGTATTGGGGCTGGAAGGTGAGTAGTAAGAGGGCCTGCTCAATGTACTAGGACACAAATTACTGAGCAAACAAAACTGGCTACATAAAAATCATCATCCCACATACTAACTATATGCATTGGTATAAATTAACAAAAGAAGATTAATCATTAAACAAAAAATATGAAAAATGGCTAGCTCAAGTATCTAATAAAGAGCCAGGTGGCAGCAGGGGCCAATTTCAATTAAACAAAAAAATTATAGTTCATGAAATTCATTATCAGCATGTTTAAGTTTCTTCATTCCGTTAGATCTCATTTTAATAATTCCATCTTCAAAAAACTGAAAATCCCAACCACTAATTAATTTATTATTATTGTTTGACAAAGTAATTGTAATTTTGTTATCAAGCTCCATACAAATTTTTCACTATATCTAGTTTTTAAATATTCACATCCTGTAATATGATATAATTCATTTAATTCTAACTAACTAATAATTTTTAAAGAATTGCTTCTTGAGTAGAAGATCCATTTATATAGATAAAAAATTTATTAAGCTTAATAATTGTTAAGCTTCTACATATAACTAACGTGTGTTATGAATTTAAATTTGCCCAAAATATTTTCGTTGAGAGAAATATTAAATGAAAAGGAAACATGTTAAATGTAATATTTGCAAATACAGAGGGTCCCAAAAAGAATGAGTCGATCTTAAATAGAGTTAGCTATTAGAAAGAAGGTTTAACACCCACAAATTGCATACTAAATTACTCAGAAAAGAAAGAAGTTTATAAAAATGCATCATAAATGTTCAATATATCCTCCATTGGCTGCACGGACGACACCTAACTGATAGCCAAATTCATCCCAAACTGAGCGTAGGGTGTCTTCTGTGACTGAAGCTACAGCACCTGATATTCTGGTTTTTAGTTCATCAGTGTCACGAGGTAAGTGAGGAACATAAACACATTGTTCAACATGTCCCCACAGGAAGAAATCACATGATATTAAGTCAGGGGACCTACGAGGCCAAGAGTGTATAGCCTGATCTCGCAGTCCTGTACACCCTATCCAACACTGAGGCAGGTTGACATTAAGGAAACTGCACACACTGTTGTGCCAGTGCAGTGGTGCTCCATCTTGCTGATAGATGAAAATGTCAGAGTCAAGTCGTGGGTATAACCAGTCCCATAGCATTGCAAGATATGATTGTTCTGTTACAGTTTCTTCCTCAAAAAAGTAAGGTCTATAAACCTTGCTTTGCAAAACAGCACAAAAAAATTCACTTTTTGGTGAATCACGTTGGTGTTCAATTGTTTCATGAGTATTTTCGAGCCCCAGTATATGCACATTATGACGGTGAACCTTACCACTAATATGGAAAGCTGCCTTATCACTGAGTATCAACCATGATATAAAAGCCTCATTTTCCATGTCCTCTAGCATAGCAAGAACAGCATTGCTAAAGCCCACTCGCTTCACTTTGTCAGTATCTCAAAGTTCTTGCACCAACTGTAATTGGTATTGTTTGAGGATTTAATTACACCATTAACACCCGCCACACTGTGATGCGTGGTAATGCAAGTCCTCGGCTAGCACGATGCGTAGACTTGTGGGGGTTCCACAAAAAAGCTCATCAGATTTTTTCCACTGTATGTTCAGGAATGCATGGCCAGCCAGGATTTGTACCTTTACAGAGGCACCCTGTTTCTTCAAACTGTTTATACCAGTGTCGAATGTTCTTTGGTGATGGTGGTTTATCACAAAATCGAATACGGAATGCCTGCTGAGCTACTATCACTGATTGAGTATGCACTAAATTCAATAACACAATATGCTTTCTGTTTAATCGACGCCATATTGCGCGAGACTGGTTACATGCTCCAGGTTAGCACTCGTAGCGACATCTACTGTTATAGAAATATGGGAAGAAATAGCAAAATCAAATTCTCTCTTTTTTATAACTGTAAAAAATAGCGAATTTTCAACATAATGATTATCATTTAACAATAAATAATTTACCAAAAACATAAAAAAATTATTTTTATGGCTTATACATTATTTTTAAAACTTTCTCACTTAATAACCAATAAATACAGATCTAGAGATTTAGATAACAGAGACTATAAAAAAAGGAACTAATAAATTTACTCTATTCTTATAATTAAAGTGCTAACATAAATTTTATTTTTAAATTAAAAGTTATAGAAAAGTTATTGTAATTTTAATTATTTAAAATTTATTAAATACTAAATTAAATTAATTTTAATATTCGTGAGGCACTACATAATAATTTTCTAGAACTATTCTTTTACCATACTGAAATGAGAATTCCTCTGAAATTGCTTGCTGATTAAATTTTTAGTATTACATCTCTTGCTATCTAATTTTGCTCTAAGTGCACTACACTCTTAATTAATCCTATCATAGATTCACAATTAAACTTTTGTATATTTTTGTAATTCAAAGTGATGCCATTTACCTTCATGTCTGTGCTTTCATATTTTTTCTCAAAATAATAACTTTTAGGTCTAGTTGACACCCAATCTATAATCCAGTTATTTCCTAACTCATCAGTCCATTTACCTAGAATACAATCTTTTTCCACAGTATTTTCACCATTTCCAATAAATATTATATTATCCATATCAAAATACACAGAGTGGTCCATTGATAGTGACTGGGCCAAATATCTCATGAAATAAGCATCAAACAAAAAAACTACAAAGAACGAAACTCGTCTAGCTTGAAGGGGGAAATCAGATGGCACCATGGCTGGCCCATTTGATAACGCTGCCGTAGGACAAACGGATATCAACTGTGTTGTTTTAAATAGGAACCCCCATTTTTATAACAAATTCGTGTAGTATGTGCAGAAATATGAATGTTTTAGTTGGACCACTTTTTTCACTTTGTGATAGATGGCGCTGTAATACTGACAAACGTATCGTGGTATCACGTGCCATTCCGCCAGTGCGGACGGTATTGGCTTCGTGATACGTTACTGATGTTAAAAAGGACCATTTACCAATTGCGGAAAAGGTCGATATCGTGTTGATGTATGGCTATTGTGATCAAAATGCCCAACGGGCGTGTGCTATGTATGCTGCTCGGTATCCTGGTCGACATCAACCAAGTGTCCGGACCGTTTGCCGGATAGTTAAGTTATTTAAGGAAACAAGAAGTGTTCAGAGACATGTGAAACGTCAACCACGACCTGCAACAAATGATGATGCCCAAGTAGGTGCCTTAGCTGCTGTCGCAGGTAATCCACACATCAGTAGCACACAAATTGCGCGAGAATCGGGAATCTCAAAAACGTCGGTGTTGAGAATGCTACATCAACATCATTTGCACCTGTACCATATTTCTATGCACCAGGAATTGCATGGCGATGACTTTCAACGTCGTGTACAGTTCTGCTACTGGGCACAAGAGAAATTATGGGACGATGACACATTTTTTCCACGCATTCTGTTTATTGACGAAGCGCTGTTCACCAACAGTGGTAAAGTAAACTGGCATGATATGCGCTATTGGGCATCGGAAAATCCACGATGGCTGCGACAAGTGAAACATCAGCGACCATGGCGGGTTAATGTATGCCACTGCATTATGGGAGAAAGGATAATTGACCCACATTTTATGGATGGCAATCTGAATGGTGCAATGTATGCTTATTTCCTATGTAATGTTCTACCGATGTAACTACAAGATGTTTCACTGCATGACAGAATAGCGATGTACTTCCAACATGATGGATGTCCAGCACTTAGCTCACATGTCTTTGAAGCAGTATTGAATAGCATATTTCATGACAGGCAGATTGGTCGTCGAAACACCATACCATGGCCTGCAGTTTCACCAGATCTGACATCCCCGGATTTCTTTCTGTGGGGGAAGTTGAAGGATATTTGCTATTGTAATCCACCAACAACACCTGACAACATGCGTCAGTGCATTATCAATGCATGTGCAAACATTACGGAAGGCGAACTACTCGCTGTTGAGAGGAATGTTGTTACACGTATTGCCATGCTTTGCCATGCATTGATGGACATCATTTTGACCATTTATTGCATTAATGTGGTATTTACAGGTAATCACACTGTAACAGCATGCGTTCTCAGAAATGATAAGTTCACAAAGGTGCATGTATCACATTGGAACAACCGAAATAAAATGTTCATATGTTCAAATGTTCAAATGTACCTATGTTCTGTATTATACTTTAAAAAACCTACCTGTTATCAACTGTTCGTCTAAAATTGTGAGCCATATGTTTCTGACTATTACCTCGCCATCTATCACAGAGCTGAAAAAGTGGTCCAACTGAAAATTCATATTTCTTTAGGTACTACACGAATATGTAATAAAAATTGGGGTTCCTATTTAAAAAATCGCAATGCCATCTAGCAGGCCAACCATAGCGCCATCAGATTTCCCCCTTCAAGCTAGACATGTTTCGTTCTTTGTAGTTTTTCCGTTTGACGCTTATTTCGTGAGATATTTGGCCTGGTCACGATCAATGGACTACCCTGTATAACATCAGGTTATCTTCCATTCAGAAGGCTGTAGCACGCAGCGTCTGTGATATTGACTTGTAAATAATAGATTTCAGCTATCAGTCGTCCTTTTTAAATTTTATTGGCAGATCTAGATTTTAGCTAGAAACCAGCTATTCTCAATGCACTATCATTTTTGACCAATGCATGTAATGCCTGTTGGTCAGGCTGCATCAACAGTTCATTGAATAGTCAATTACATGCATTGATCAAAAATTTTAGTACATTGAGAATGGCTAGTTTCTAGCTGAAATCTAAATCTACCAATAAAATTTAAAAAGGACGACTGATAACTGAAATCTATTATTTACAAATATATAACATATTTTCCTAGATTATGTAACATATTGTAAGTTTGATGTAGGGAATGCTGCTATAAAAATATTTGTTGAGGTATTATTTTAAACACAATGGTACTTGAAATTGTTCTTCATCTGTACCACATGCTCACTACTATAATTTATAGCTGTATTACCTAATCAATCATCCACTAGTACCCTCCAAAATTGTTGTAAATCAGTCACATACTTAGTTTGGCTCATGTTATACCATTGTCCAGATTTTCCCCAGAATGAATTTGGACGTGTCTTATCAAAAGCTCGTTTTCCTGGGTTTGCTTTTATTCTGTCAAATTTTAAGTCAATTTTATTTCTTCCACCTTTTTATGTGCATCTCATTAGTTGCAAAGTTATGGAGACTGGTTTCTAATTTTATTTTCATAAACTATTTCTAGTAATTTTTAAACAACATGTTGCTCTTGTTTCTAAAATCCCACTCTTCATTGACACATAAAACACAATGAACACAACACCTTAAACACAATGGAACTTGAAATTGTACATCGTCTATACCAAATGTTCACTACTAAAATTTGTAGCTGTATTACCTAATCAATCATCCACTAGTACCCTATAAAATTGTTGTAAACCTGTCACATACTCAGTTTGGCTCACATTATGCCATTGTCCAAATTTTCCCAGAATGAATTTGGACATATCCTATCAAAAGCTCGTTTTCCTGGGTATCCTTTTTCTATAGCTTTGTATATTTCATCAGTTGTCCAGGCTTGAACAAAACTTGTTTTGTCATTGTTGTGATTACATTTATTTATTTTCTCTTCTTTACATTTTCACACAAAGGAAACTATAGTATTTCATTTTTATCGATCTTTATTCATACAGTCAAAACTGGATGACACAAACATCTAGGAGCCAGTACTTTATATTTTATAAATCTATACCATTTTTAGTATAATAGCTTGGTATGTACATTTTTCTAGGGTCTCACTCACGATAATAATCACAACATTGCACAGTTGCATAAAGGCAATATACTTTGATATATCTTATTTTTTGTTGATGCTATCTACTTTAGCTCTTAATTTTATCGTATTTGTAGAATCACCACAAAAAGCATTTCTTTGATTCAGTGCTTTGAGAACTTCAGGTAACTGTTTTAACTTCTTAAATTTGTATACACTGCTAAGTTAAGAAAATCATGTTCCCACATCTCCACTGAAATACATCGAGTATTTCATATTTCACTATTTTGTTGTACATCATCCATTGTTTCTTAACTTTTGTCATTACTTGTCTCACCTGTAAAACATTTTTATGGCTATGCAAAAACAACCATGATACTGATAAACTATGTTGGTTTCTGTATCAAAGACATCATCTACTTCACCACAATTAAAAGCATACTGAATATCTTTAGTGTTGAAACTGTTTAACCAAGCTATGGCTTCTTTACTATAATTTTCTTTCGGTTTTTAATCCAATACAGCAATTCAACCCTTAGGCAAATATTTAGATCTGTGTATAGTGAAGAAACTTCAGCAATTGTTAAATAACAGGATGGATCAATATTCCCAAGGAATTGTTTTCTTAGCTCTAAATGATCTCATCCCAATATGTCTATATCAGAATTATAAGATTCGCTAATTTCTTTTCTCAAGTTGAACACATAATTTCCTGTAACTTCCTGACTATGTAATTTCAGAAATACTTGTCTTTTTTTATTTCATAGTGTTAATACAACAATATTTTATATCAGGAATAGTTCATATATAATTTTCAATTCTTGTGTATTGAACAAATGTGGGGAGTAGCCTTCCTTCATTTCTTTAAAATGAAATGCTTCTGTGAAGCTACTGAGTGGCTATTGTATAAAATTATTGTTATCTATAAATTTTAGTTCTAAGTGCTTTATCTCCAATAATGTCAATTCAGTTAATGTATAGATAGTATATTGCTTTATTTTCAACACAGTACTTAAGAATGAATTGTGTATCATAACCTATAGTGTAATCAGTTATGAATATATAATACTCCTGCTTATCAGATATCATCCACCTACAAATTTAACAATTTGTCTTAAATTTATAAACAGCATCACCATTAAAATTTTGAATTATTATTAGCCTTGGAATATGTACACCAGTTTCTTGTTGAGCTTCAGTATCACACAACAAGTATTTTTCTGTATAGGTACAAGGAACACTCTCTTAGGTATCCCCTTTCCACAACATTTAAACTGTTTTCCTGTAACTATTTTATAGCATTCTGAGCACTGGAAAACACAATATTCTTTCAATTATCCATTAATATAACAAACATCTTTATTGCAATTTTGCCATCCTTGGGCTCTAAATTCTTGGCTAAATTTTCTTTCATGAATACAACCTTTTTGCAATTTATATTGCTTGTAACATTTATGATTTTCTTAATTTTTCTGTTTGTTTGCAGTTTCTACATAGTTCAAAACCACAATTACGTATTTAATATCTCAAGCAAATGTTTCAGCATTTTCTACAATTATAAGCAGCACCAAAAACTTCTTGGTCATTTCTTTAGTATTTTCATTTTAACAGTATATATTGCAATTTTCGCATTATATCTTGTTTACTTCAATATTGTGTTCTGCATGATTGTATAGCATATAGATTTTTCTCTCTATTTTATATGTGTGCTTGTTCTTGTTGTTGTACGGCTTATTACATATACTAAAAATATGATAATCCTTGGTCCCCACATCAAAATGGTTGTCATACAAGTATATCTTTACTGCTTTCTGAGGACCACAATGGCAACTGAATATATATTCTCAGCATTTACAATATTTATTTGGATATAGAGTAGTTGCTAGACATTTCTAATGTTATCTAGTGTAATTCCTACTTCTTCATTGTATGGAACTAATTGATTATGTAATTTAGCTCTTTTTGTAACTTGTATTTATATCTTTCTCTAATTTCCTTAAACTCATTCATAATTAGCGCTCTCCTTAAAATAGTATTTTTGTGATATATTAATGTAACTGTCATTGCTCTTGAACTACATATGTTATTGTCATTATTCTTGTGACACGTTGTTTTGTCTTTTTATGATCAGCTAAATTCATTATTATTTTAACCTCCACCACAACCTCTAGAAATGGCTATCATTTGAATATTAAGTATTGTACCTATCCATCAATAGACTCATCATACGATAACATATCTCCAATTTTACTGCACAAATCTTGAACAGATATTTGTATTTTCTGTTGTTACATTCAGCTTATCTCCTATTCTAAAATTAGTTCTCTTTTGGGATACTTCTACCACGGAATTGACTGCTTTTGCTATATAACCTATTTTATCACTAATGGTATCGAGTTTACTATAAGTAGCATCATTAAAGACAATTTTATGGTTAACAGACCAAGCTTTAAATTTTTATTAAATTAAGATTTTACTCATTTCATCTCAAATAAATCGTTTTTCAACAGTTTGTTCTCATGTTCATACTCAAATAGCTTACAACTGAATATATGTTTTGATCTAGTCTCATTATTTCTTGTTATCTTGGTGGCAGAGTTTTTTCAAGAACGTCACTATCAAATCTATAAAAACGATTTCTAGTAGGTAAACATTTTGGTCTTGTTTTAGTCTCTTGGAATAATTATTGATGAAATGAAAAATCTTGTAATGTACTTAAATTAATTAATTCTAATTTATTTAATTTGTTTTAGCGTCTAATACTGTGAATTGTCTCAAAGTCTGCTCCATTTATCTAGACAAAATTTTATAAGGTTCCTGAAAATTGAGAGTTTCATGAAACAGGAAAATGTAGGCCTTATTTTTTTTTTTTTTTTGCTGTTATTTTGATTTGTCTGTTTGTCAGTAAATATTTTGAGACTTTTTCAATTATTTCTTTTCCACATCTTCCAACTGTTTTTCTTTTTTGTCTACCTTCTCATTGACGAATGTTGCATCTATTAGAAAGACCATCCGTAGATGTAGGATTTAAGTAAAAATAATTAAAATCTTTAATTTATTTCTAATTGACACATTTTTGTTGAATTATTACACTTATCTTTTTCATTGACATGTGTTAGAATTTTTATCTCTTAAAATTCATGTCAAATGATTTTTATAATATTTAGATGTGACATATTCACCACATACACACAGAATTCATTTATTATTGTACATTTCTTATTATATTGAGTAAGACATTCCTTACATTAATTCTTATATTTATCCTTTGTAGATTTTGTGAGTGAAAGTTATCAGCTTATTTCACCACTTATCAAATTTTCCACTTCAAATAAATGTTGCACTAGCTTCAGGTAATTTGAATTCATGTTTCCTTATTCTAAAGAAAAATTTATATATATATATATAAATGTATACCCTTACTTGTTGTTGCACACTAGATAACTGTATAGACAAAATATTTACACTTTTAAATTTCTACAGTGTATTTTTTATTTCATTTACAAGGTTTCAGTACATTCGAAATTTCATGAAAATGAAATTAAAGTCTATAATCAAACAGTTTTATACACACACTTAGAGAAATTAAAAAACTAGATTATTTAAATAAACTATGAGAAAATTTCCAGCTCCACTTTCGATGTGTGTAAAAAAATATACTTATCAATGAGACTGGTGTACATTTTTAAATTTTATCAAAGATGCTAAATTATTCAAAAATTTTGTTACATATGCAATTTTACCATCCATTAGAATGTGCTAACATTTAATTAATAGTATTTATTCCATATAAATGGATTCACCAAACACACCTAGCTTTATGCCTATTTTCCAGAATAACAACAACATTCTTTATAATAACAAAGAAGTGTTAGTGACAACTGGCAAAGAGAGTAAACCATGGTTAAAACCCAAGTATGTAGATGAAACATGCAGTGACACACTACATTTATTAATAAACCAAGCTTATATTCATTATTTATGAAAGAAAATATTAAGTCAACTGAACAATTTCAAGACTTGGTAACAGCAGATGTCTTGCAATAAATTACAATATATGATGAATATAACCTACAAGAAAGTATAAAATTAAAAGATTAAAAATCAACAATTGCAGAAACAATTAAAAGACATAGATAAAGATTGTCTACAACTAAAAAATAGAATTTCTGATGTAGTAGGGAAGTATGCCAAGAAAAATTACTTTAAAGTTATCATTTTTCAGGAAGATTAATAGTCGAAGACCTACAGAAGATAAAATATTTTGTCAGAAAATATAAATGTACAGATTATAAATTAATGGAACATGTGGTTAATATTTATATTGGTGTATTCAGAGCAGACAAAAATAAAAAATTACAATATTCACTTCAACAATTTACCTTAGTTTGTTGAGAAATTTTGTGACCAATACAGTGACACAGCTGATGAATAAATTGGATAAGAGAAAAATTATAATGAAATTCTGGTTGAGCCTGCTATAGAATTTGCATTTGTATAATACATTTTTACTCTATATAAATGGAGTCAGTCATAGACCTTGTCAACTATAATCCTACATACAATGGTAAATATGCATATCACCTTTTTTCTTGTCCTTTATTGCTTTTACAATACCAGCTGTTCCACCCACTAATGAGTCAACTCCACCAGTAGCGTCCAAATATGGTTTAATCACACGTAATGCTGACAGTAGCAATGGAATAATTCCTACTTCATGTTTTGTTAGTCCAGAACGTTCTTTCTTTTTATTAGGTGTTCAATAATTCTCTTAATAACTTCTATACCTAATGTTATAGATAAATTTCCTCTGGTCGTCTTATCTCTCTCTCTTTTTAATTTATCAGTTTAAAAAAATCAATACTTTTTCAATGTTCTTAACTGACTTTAATTTTAATTGATTTTTGTTTAGGTTTGTCACTGGGCAGCAAAGTATAATTTGTTCTAAAGCTATTCATGTATTTAAATAAAAATTTTATGAGAATTAATATTTACACAGCCAGAATCATTTTCATTGAGATCAAGCCCATTTTCCTATTTCCATTTATTATTTCTCCAGTAGCAGTGGCAGCTAATTTTTCGATAAGTGATGGATCTTTAGCACACATTCTGTATTTTCAGGTGACTGAAGTTTTTATCGTATTAATATCTAGATTCTGATCTTTATCGTCTGTATGCAATACCTTACTTTTTACAAGCTTGATCTAATGGATTTCTTCCTTGATCTCCTCTAGCTAATCTTTCATCTATTTTGGTGAAAGGTCTACAGTCCATTTAGCCTGGTTGATATATCTCTGGTTTGGTAAATTATTTAAAGCCAAGTTTAATAACCTTTATCATGCATTTCACTTTCCAAAGTGTATGTGGTATTATTCAAAATTATGATCAAATATGGAATTCACTTAGATTATTGATAATGAAATGGTTACATTTGTTTGTTAGCATTTGCATTATTCCAACTTTATGGTTGTGATGATTTTATTTCCATTTAACTCTTCACAATGAACTACTGCTAATCCACCAGTTAATTTTCGCACTTGATTCCCCCAACTGGTATTTCTGTATATTTTCTTATTAAGCCTTCACCCACTTTGTCATCAAAACGTGATTGTAAATTTGCTTTCAATATTGGGAAAAAGAGGGCAACAATTTCTTTTATTAATTTCTTATATTTAATAACTCTACCTGATCTGATTTTATATGGATTCTTTTCAGTATATCATGTTCCTGAATTGTACAAAAATCTGCATAATTTGATAAATCAACAACATAAAATTTTGTATTCATATCTTCCATAGTAATCTGATTGCTACAAGGGCAAGTCAAAAATTATCGACACTTTTGCCATTACATTTGTTACATTTTGCACATTCTCTTCTGTCCTCACACATGTCATTGTTATACTGTTGTAGTAATGCTGTGACAGTTTGTTCTTATTTCCACCATTGTTCTTCCTTCTGTGCAGACAATGCATGGCCACACATGGCCCACCACACTATTGAAACCATCAACAAGATGAAATCTCAGGTATTGGAACACACTTCCTACAGCTCAGACCTTGCTCCAAGTGACTTTCACTTGTTTGGGCCATTCAAGGACGATTTGTGTGGTCGCCGATTTGCCTCAGATGTGGACACGGGAAATGCACTTCTCAAGTGGCTTCACAGCGAACCGAAAACCTTTTATTTGGAAGGAATACATAAGCATGTTGACAGATGGGCCAAGTGCATTCAGAAGCAGGGGAGTTACGTAGAAAAGTGATGCACAGTGAATACCCCTAGCTTCATGTTAATAAAAGGTAGAATGAAAAGTGAAGATTTTTTTTTACTTGCTCTCTTAGTTATAAGATTCATCAGTCCATTTGCACCTTCATATGTCCTATCACCAACTGTTAGTTTACCTCCATCAAATTTTGCTGTTAAATTACCAACAAATTAAGTGCACCAACAGGTACTTAATCCAGAAACTTGATCTTCAGTATGGGTGATAAATTCCACCATTCTTTCACTCATATTTATTTTTTAGCTACTTCATCTTTTAACTTCTTCTTGACAATTTGTCAGTAAGTTCTCTATTTATGATGCACTTAGTGTGTAGTCTTGTTCTGGAATTCTATATTGTTTAATTGGTGGTATGTTGTCCATTTCATCTATATAGTGATGGTGTTAATAAGGATCCATCTGTTTCTCAGCCTCTCTGCTTTCTTCAAAGGCATTCAGAACTTTATCTTCTATTCCCCTGATTGTGTCAATAGCAGGTCGATCTTCTTTTTTATATTTTTCATATTCAGTTCTAGGTTTACATTTTTTTTAAATTTCCTCTCTAAACTGTTTCTTTATCTCTCTTTTGTTTAGCTTTTTTAACAACCGCTATGTCATATTTGGAAACACTTATTAAAGATAAAAACATTAGTTAATTAAGAATTTTATTATCTTATGTCTGTACTTTATTTCTTTGGGCTTCCTAGTCATGTCTATTGTAAAAAAGACGAATTGATCCTTATTTCAACATTTTCTACATTTGCCTTTAAAATCATCAAATTTTAAACGTAACTTAAATTTGTATCATCTTGTTTAAAATGTTTAAAACATTTAGATTATTTCTTTCGTTTTTCTTGGTAATTTTGAATATGTCTGAGTTAAATAGAAACGATCTATCTATTCCTTTATATCTACACCTAGTAAAATATTCTCTAACTACATTCTGATTTCAAGTATGAAATCATCAAACATAACAACTAGATTATCCTCACATTCATGTAGTGAGATAATTCCATCATTATTTTTTTAAAGCAGCTATTTTTAATATTTTTATCTTCAATTTTTTGCACTTTTTATAAATTCCGATTGTTTTGGTTGGTCAAAACTTTTTGAATCAACATATAAGTGATTGACTTTATTTGATTCAACCATTCTGAAACTCAAATATATTTGTCAGTCACTAATGTCATTTGTCCAAAATCACTTGGTTCTCTTATTGCACATCGAATAGAATTGATTTAAAACTTACTATGTTTGTGTTTTGATATCATCTCTGGAATTCTTGTCTTAGGGTTCCCATCAGTTTTCATTTAACTAAATAAATTTTCATTAATATGAAATGAGTTGTCTATTTCAGTTGAATGGCAAGTCATCTATTCTCAAAAAAACATTGACTGTAGCTATACTAGAAAGTTCTAAAATTGTTTCATTAGTTGCTTTTTGCACATTTCTAAATCCAAATAGAGTACAAAAAATAACGAATTATATTGTGATGGACGAACAATAAACATCCCTGTTGGCCAATATAGTTTGAAAACCTCAGATAAATTTATTCACACAAAAAAGTAAAATACCCACATTAAAGCAGATGAAATTTTAAATAGCGTTATTATTGAGAGAGATCTTAAATTATATTTGGACATAAAGGATAGCATTAGAAGTGTGCTTGGATTTAGAAGTCCAACTATTGAAGGTAATGAAAACACTGTTGCTAATTATGTGCCTAAATTTCTTCCATTTTAATTAATTAATATAAATTTAAATTCTGTCCATGGAATGATCGTAAAGCACACTGGTCATTTTCATCAAGAAACTGATATTAATGCTTCATTCAAGAACAATGCTGAATTTGCTGGACCATTAATTCATGAAGCACATTATCCTTTGTATATTCTGATTTTTGATAATATTCAGGATTTAGAAATAACTGTAACTAATGAAAATGATAATTTGATTGACTTCAATGTTGCTACTGTAATAGTTATTTTGGAAATGCCTTCATGAATCTTTATCTTGAATAAATAATGAACAAACTAGACAGCTATCAGTTTTACACATTCTCTGTGAATGGAAAGACTAAAAATAACCTAAATATTCCCAAAACCACAGAGATTAATATAAATATTGGAGATGGTAGAGTTCACCCTAATTGCGCTAAGCTGTACATAAGCTTTAGTATTATTGGAGCTGATGGTGCATGTTACCAAACTTCTAATGGAAAGATCTAACAAAAAATTCACTGGCAATTATGTGGCAAAGCTGTTCAAGGTTATCGATTCAATAAAAGGAAACAATATTTTGTCTAGAATGGAATTTCCTTTTATTTCGTTATCTGTCTTTATGTGATTGACTTCGTCTTTAGTCAATGGGTTAACCATGGAGGGACATATTCTACATAATGGGAAGATAAAAAGTAAGAGAAATGAAGCACTTTATCCTTGAGAAATATTGGGTAGGTTTTTCAAAGATTATAAAGGAATAATGGGGGAAGGAGATTTAAAAGGTAATTTTTACATGGTTTTCAAGTACTGGAGATGCCATTTTTCGATGGGCTGACCATAATTCAGCTGGTGTTGAAGATGTGACCACAGTTCCTAAGGAAGGCAAAATAGCTGTATAATCGATGAAAATTCGAGTTCCTGTGGTTAGGTATGAACCAGAATATTCATTCACTCAAGCTACAGCAAAAATGACTAAAAAGTTCAACGATTCCTGTATCTTTCTTTGAACCACAAACCATAGAGGTTGCTAGATTGATGGAAAGAGAAATTTTGAGCTGGATATCATCAATTACTATAATTCAGCAAAATGTGGTATGTATTATTTCAGCTTAATTGTTTTTCAAACAAAAAGGAAGAATAACGAACTGATTGATTCTTCCTTGTTTGATAACATAAAATTACGGAATATCTATATAAAGAATGGAAAAAATGAAGTTTTACATCAAGAAATATGGAATCTAGGTCCACCAAATAATTATTTTAAAGCTTATGATGCTTTCCTAGATTTTAAGGGATTTACACAGTTGAATAGTGATGTCAACACAAGTCCTTCCATTTTATTGAAAATTATCCTCTCTGTGTCATAAATATGTCTAGGAGAATTAATGTGTTAACTACTCAGAAAATAAGAATGAAGCTGTGTGCCACATTGAATGATAAAATTCCGAATGATACTCTTGCCTATACAGGGTGTTTCAAAAAGGTACGGCCAAACTTTCAGGAAACATTCCTCACACACAAAGAAAGAAAATATGTTATGTGGACATGTGTCCGGAAACGCGTATTGTATCACAGACATCCACAATATGAGCACGAAGAGTCTCTACATTTGGTACCGGGGTTGCGTAGACAAGAGCTTTCAAATGCCCCCATAAATGAAAGTCAAGAGGGTTGAGGTTAGGAGAGCGTGGAGGCCATGAAATTGGTCCGCAGCTACCAATCCATCGGTCACCGAATCTGTTGTTGAGAAGCATATGAGCACTTCGACTGAAATGTGCAGGAGCTCCATCATGCACGAACCACATGTTGTGTCGTAGTTGTAAAGGAACATGTTCTAGCAGCACAGGTAGAGTATCCCATATGAAATCATGATAACGTGCTCCATTGAGCGTAGATGGAAGAACATGGGGCCAATTAAGATATCACCAACAATGCCTGCCCAAAAGTTCACAGAAAATCTGTGTTGATGACGTGATTGCACAATTGCATGCGGATTCTCGTCAGCCCACACATGTTGATTGTGAAAATTTACAATTTGATCACATTGGAATGAAGCCTCATCCGTAAAGAGAACACTTGCACTGAAATGAGAATTGACACATTATTGGATGAACCATTCGCAGAAGTGTAACTGTGGAGGCCAATCAGCTGCTGATAGTTCCTGCACACGCTGTACATGGTATGGAAACAACTGGTTCTCCCGTAGCACTCTCCATACAGTGACGTGGTCAACGTTACCTTGTACAGCAGCAACTACTCTGACGCTGACATTAGGGTTATCGTCAACTGCACGAAGAATTGCCTCGTCCATTGCAGATGTCCTCGTCGTTCTAGGTCTTCCCCAGTCGCGAGTCATAGGCTGGAATGTTCCATGCTCCCTAAGACGCCGATCAATTGCTTCGAACTTCTTCCTGTCGGGACACCTTCGTTTTGGAAATCTGTCTCGATACAAACGTACCTCGCCACGGCTATTGCCCCACGGTAATCCATACATCAAATGGGCATCTGCCAACTCCTCATTTGTAAACATTGCAGTGACTGGAAAACCACATTTGTGATGAACACTAACCTGTTGATGCTACGTACTCATGTGCTTGATGCTAGTACTGTAGAGCAATGAGTCGCATGTCAACACAAGCACTGAAGTCAGCATCAACTTCCTTCAATTGGGCCAACTGGTGGTGAATCAAGGAAGTACAGTATATACTGACGAAACTAAAATGAGCTCTAACATGGAAATTAAGCGTTTCCGGACACATATCCACGTAACATCTTTTCTTTATTTGTATGTCAGGATTGTTTCCTGAATGTTTGGCCGTACCTTTTTGTAACACCCTGTATAGTCATGTATGCCAATAAAAATTTAACACACGATGCTCAACATAGAATTTTGAGCAAAAATTTTTAACCTTAATTAAATTTTAATCTATATAAATGGAGCCTCTACTGAAGAAGCTCAATAATCCAAGCATTTCTAATTCTTTACAAAAACTTTGTGAGTTAGAATTAAATGAATTACATTAGATGATATGAATATTTAAGAACTAGATATTGTGAAAAAATTTATATGGAGTGTGATAATGAATTTAAAATTATTTTGCCAAACAGATATAATAAATTAATTAGTGATTGGGATATTCTATTTTTTGAAGATGGAAATATTAAACAGAGTTGTAAGGCAATCAAGAAATATAAAAATAATGATAATGAATTTCATGATCTAAAAGTTTTGGTTTAATTGAAATTGGCCATCGCCGCCACCTGGTTCGTTATTATTTTTTTGAACTATCTATTTTGAATATTTTTTGTTCAATAATTAATCTTTTTTGTTAATTTATATCAATGCTCATAGTATATGAGATGATTTTTATGTAGATGATATTATTTACTCATTAATTTGTGCTCTAGTGCACGGAATGGGCCCATTTACTACTAAGATGAGCAGCAGATAGATGTTGTCCTGGAAACTGCCAGAGACCACTTTTGGCTTTAGTGGGGGGGGGGGGGGGCAGGAATTGTGAGGGTTGCCAGTCCTCTCACTGTCCGATGCAAAAGAGGACCCAGACATGTTTATCTCGGAGGACGTGAGTTGTGACATGACGTGGCACCAGAGCAGCTCATAGCTGTTGGGGAGTTAGGAGTGATGGGATGATGTCATGAACCTACATGTCAACTCGAGATGGCTGTTCACCATAGCACACTTGGAGACATTATGGGTGGTGTCACAGTCGACAAAGATGGTACCCACAAGGAAAGCCGCACGCACTAATCACTGGGATTGAAGGGAGGCAGTTGAGATGCGGCACTACCCAAAGTTGTGATGCCAGCAGGCAGTGTGTTGGGCGTTGGCACGTTGAGGGTGGGAGGAATTGCAGCGGCAGCAGATGCAGGCACTGTTACTGGCATTGCTGTGAAGTCTGGTACCAGTGGACGTGTCGCCAAGGGTTGCACACTCAGCTCAGCATTGCAGCATTCCAGTACCAGAAGGCGCGCGGTCAGGTTGGTAACGGCTTTGTGAGGTGCTTGAGCGGCGATTGCGTGCAGAAATCTTGCTAGACAGCAGGTATGGAGACGGAGGGGTGATTGGAAGATGAACGTCTCCCACCTACGAGATTCAGACTGTCGGCGCACGGTGGGGGACACGTGGTGGCTGCTTCCGTCGACGAAATTCTTACGGTTGTGTCCCACAGTGGTGGATCGAGTGCGCGAAGCCAGATTTAGGGAGGACGTTAATAAGATAGGGGAAGGAGGTTTTCCAATGGCAGCACACGACTTCTGATTTTTTACTTTACGGCCCTCCACGAACGGTTCGCTCAGCCACCTACACCAGAACGCCAGACGGCCGTCCACCGAGTCTAGGCGAAGCTGATACAACTTGCGACGCTAAGGATGGCGGGTACGACGATACGAGTGAGGTCGCAGGACTGCCTGCCCAACGAAGTGCCGTCGATACATTATGTGCTAAAGGAAAGAAGAAGAAAAGGAAGGACGTTAATTCATGAGATGGATCTCGGCGAAAGCCGTCGTATTTCAACGCAAAGGGGCATAGCACAGGCGTTCAAGCATCATTTTAGCAGATTCTACGCAAGCTGGTGAACGTCCACGAAGAGACCCCATACGCGACGCTTGTGAAATGGGGAAGCGGACGTGTTACCTGAAATTACGTGTGAGGGGTTGGAGAAAGTGATTACTTGAGTTGCCTCCAACAAGTCCAGAGGCCCAGACGGATTTTACCGTGTCTTTGTGACCATTATGACACCTATGTCGGTATGCATGTTTAATGAGTTTCTGCAGCAAGAAGTATCGGTTCCCATAAAAGTCACGTAAGAGCTCGTGATCCCGGTACACAAGCCACGTGGCAGCGAGCTGCCCTACGATTATCGCCCCTTGACCTTCCTTAATAGTGACTGCAAGATATTTATGCGCTTACTTGGCAGCCGTATCAAAACGTCATTGGTGGATTGAATACATGCCGATCAGACTTGTCTTGGTGGGCATCAGTAGTATCCACACAGCCTCTGCATCCCGCGTCCGGGGGGGGGGGGGGGGGGGGCTGGTTGCTGTAGATTTCGATCGAGTGGATCGCGTGTACCTCGCGGTGGTGGGTGTCTCGCCATTATTGACCACTGCAGTGATGCGGCTGTTGCACGGCGCCAGGTCAGCGATGGTGATCAACGGAGGAGAACAGAGTATTTTAAGATCTGTCGGACAGGCTAGCAGCCCCTTCTCGATCCTCCTACATGCGATCGCCTAGAACCGTGCCTCGCAGGCCTTCGCCGGAATCTCCCTGCGGCAACTATCATGCAAATGTAGAGGATATGGGGATGATGTTGTGTTCCTCGTCCAGAATGATGGGAACACAGCACTGGAATGGCTACAGTCATATGGGATGGCAGCTGGCAGCGAGGTCAGCTTCCGAAAATCACAGTTCATGCATGTGGGGCGTGGACTAGAACCTGAAACGGAAGGACCCTTAATTGTGGTGCAAACCCTCCGATGTTTGGGTATCACCTTTCGTAAGGAGACGCCACGAACGGCTGCGGACGACTACCGACGTCTGTTCCTTAGAGTCCGCACGTCAGTACGATTAAACGCCCTGCGGTTCATGGACATGCTATAGCGAGTGTCACTCGTCAAACTTTATCTCTCTCATAATGTGCCTCCTGACGCATCTTCTCCCCTAGAAGAACACAATGGCTACGAGCATTCAGGTGGCTTTTGGATAGTGCATAAGCTTGGGACAGCTCTTTAAGGTACAGTACAACACTCTTATCCTTCCAGCGCGAGAAGGAGGTGTCGGTTTAGTGAATGTACACGAGAAGACGCGTGCCATGTATATTAATACCATACTAAAACGGTGGAGCAACAGGAATCTCTCCTTTACGGGGACGATCATCGAAGAACTAGTACCGAAATCGCATCTTCCACCGGTCAGTGTCGGCCATATATTGCCCCCGTTAACGTACGTGCGCACATTCATCGTGGAACACAGCTACGTTCGGGCGCATTGACCGACGTCCAGGCAGACGATATCGAAAGACGTATACCATCTGTTTCTTCGAGAGATCCCGCGGAACAGGGTGAAACGGAAACATCCTACCGTTAATTGGCAACGCGTGTGGCGCACTGTACATCACCCCCACCTACGTAGAACAGTCAAGTAATCATGGTACATTGTAGTGAACCGGAAATTCCCAACAAATGACAAAAAGTACAAAATACATCAGGTGGATTCTCCCATGTGTCAGCAATGCGACATGTTGGATACGGACGGCCATCGGCTGGTCTGCGGTGAGGCGTTGGCTGACTGGACTCTGGCAAGGAAGATCATACCGTTCATGGGGCGCTCTATATGTACAGCAATATCTTGCGACATAGAATTTGTCTCAGAGGAAACGTGTTTTCCGCGTCGTAAGACGAACACAGTTGCTTGGATCACAGGCATGACGGTTCATTACATACACAGAGATACACATCTGAACGTAATGGATTACTGGCAATACTTGCAAGACGGACACACACAACTTTTACGGCTACGAAAGTACAAGGACTGGTATGCAGATTTCCTAGGAACGGTTTTTGCGGACCCGCCATGCACCTGGGGTGTCCCGGGTGATCAAAGATAAGAGGCGGTATTGTGGTTTGTGGAACCGACCAAGTAAAGTGATCGGCTAAGGAAAACTACAGGCGTATGCGCCCTAGGCTGAACTAACACTTTCACAGTTAGCTATGGAATGTTTCTTTTGATTTTGTTTTAAAATATATAAATATTTTTTTAAGGGTGCCGGAGGTGGCCCAGCTTCGTTGTTATTTCCTTTTGCATGGTAGGGCGGTAGCGAGGATCCTTCCAGGACAGTTATGATTTTATACGGACGTACTATGGTCTTGTGAATAATAAAGGTTTTTGTTGCTCCTGGGAGTAAAATAACTGATGATGGTCGTAGTAGAGAGGATATAAAATGTAGACTGGCAATGGCAAGGAAAGCGTTTCTGAAGAAGAGAAATTTGTTAACATCGAGTATAGATTTAATGGTCAGGAAGTCGTTTCTGAAAGTATTTGTATGGAAGTGAAACATGGAAAATAACTAGTTTGGACAAGAAGAGAATAGAAGCTTTCGAAATGTGGTGCTACAGAAGAATGCTGAAGATTAGATGGGTAGATCACATAACTAATGAGGAGGTATTGAATGGAATTCGGGAGAAGAGGAGTTTGTGGCACAACTTGACAAAAAGAAGGGACCGGTTGGTAGGACATGTTTTGAGGCATCAAGGGCTCACAAATTTAGCATTGGAGGGCAGCGTGGAGGGTAAAAATCGTAGAGGGAGACCAAGAGATGAGTACACTAACCAGATTCAGAAGGATGTAGGTTACAGCAAGTACTGGGAGATGAAGAAGCTTGCACAGGATAGAGTAGCATAGAGAGCTGCATCAAACCAGTCTCAGGACTGAAGACCACAACAACAACAACAACCTTCCTTAAAAAATCAAAACAGAAATGTTCGTAAAAATGGTAGGCAAAAAATAAATAAAAAATAAAGTAAAATTAAAAAAGTTAGAAGAGCACTTGCCTTCGAAAGGCGAAAGTCCCGAGTTCGAGTCTCGGTCCGGCACATAGTTTTAATCTGCCAGGAAATTTCCATACAGGTTGTTCGATAGACAGGAAAAAGGTGAAAATCTAAGGGCGCAAGATCAGATGCATAAGGTTGGTGCGAAATGGCTTCCCAACCTGACTTCTATATGGTGCTTCTTGTCAGTCTTGCAGAATGCTGGCGGGCTTATCGTGGAGTAGCATCTCCTCGTGCACTCTTCCTAGTAGTTGCTCTTGGACTGGTTGCAAAGGCGTCTTGGTTGTGGACAATAAATGTCAGCAGTGAAGGTTATACCTCTCGGAAGTAATTCGCAGTAGACAACACCATCGGTGCTCCACTAGATGTGTAACATTATTTTTTTGCGGATGTACGTAGGAATTTGTACAGGGAGTTGCAACATTGTTTGGGCTAAGCCATACCTTTAGTTTCCTTATGATAGCATAAAGACATCTTTTCTCGTCACCAGTATCGATACAGGATAGAAATAGTCGGTGTTGTTCACGAGCAAATTGACGACAACCAAGCAGAGATGCACATATGGCTATGATCGCCAGGGAAGAAGGTGGAGCTAGTTGCTACATAGACAGACATTGTTTCCAATGAATGCGATGCTCTGTTTCCTTGCTGAATGGCAGGCTCAGGCAAGGATTTCCATTCACAATTTATTTTTCATCTACATGTGCAACGTTTTGCGAAAAACGTGATTTCTCAGTCATCACGTGGAATCAGCACGTGGAAAATAATTAACAAAGAAACAGGAAAATTCTCAGCAGACGCCTAAAACTCAATATAAACAATAGAATAATAGAAGATCAAATAGCTGTTAGTAGCACTTTCAACAGATATTTTGCCAATATATGCCGAAGACTTACACAAAATTGATCCTCTGCAGGACCAACAGCTGCTTAAAAATAAGCAACATCGCAACATTAAGTAATGTTACTTCTATCCTAAAAAGAGCAAGAGAAAATAAAGGTGACAAAGAAATTTGCTAGTAAAACATCCATTGATATAGATTGGCTATAAAATAAAATTTTAAAGTTACTGAGAAATGAAATGGCCTAACCGCTCAGTCACAAAGTTAATTCATGCCTGTTGGCATAATGAAAATAGCCCGAGTTTTACCACGACACAAAAATGGAGATCCAGTGTTCTCTTGTAACTAAAGACCAGTTAGCCTACTGCCTATTCCCTCAAAAGTTATTGAAAAAAATAGTATACATTAGATTTAAGAGTTGTGGCCAGCTCTTCAAGATTTCTTAGTTGAGGATCCATGGTATGAACAGCCCAATCGAAGTGGTCCCAGATATTCTCGACTGGTTTTAAATCTGGGGAGATTGGTGGCCAGGGGAATACGGTAAACGTATCCTGGTGCTCCACCAACCATGAATGTACAGCGTCAGTTACGTGACACGTTGCATTGTCCTGTCATCGTGCCGAGGGAAAACAAACTACATGTAGGGGTAGACATTGTCCCCAAGGATACATGCATGTTTGTGTTGATCCGGAATGACGAGACGATCCAAGGAAAGCCACGAAAACACTCCCCAGACCACAACACTCTCTGCTTCGGCCTGAACCATTCCAACGATTTTTGTACGGTGTTGGCTTTCTGTCCAATGTCTATTGCCTTCCGTTCAACTGTAACAGCCAAGCTTGCCATCCCTACCCCACATGACAGTAAATTTAATGTTGGAACGGACACCATTTATGTGCTCGACCAACTTGCTGCAGTGCATTTTCACTGTAAGGCCATATCAAGAAGATGCCGTCAACGTACCGTAGGCAGCAATATGGTCGCAACCTCGCACAGTTCAGAGCTTGCCTCTCAAAGTGCTCCACGAAGAAGTTCGCGACGGTCGCAGACTGTGGGGATCCCATGGCTGTGCCATCCGTCATCTCCCAATAAACAAAAAAATGGTTCAAATGGCTCTGAGCACTATGCGACTTAACTTCTGAGGTCATCAGTCGCTTAAAACTTAGAACTAATTAAACCTAACTAACCTAAGGACATCACACACATCCATGCCCGAGGCAGGATTCGAACCTGCGACCGTAGCAGTCCCGCGGTTCCGGACTGCAGCGCCTAGAACCGCACGGCCACCACGGCCGACTCCCAATATTCGTTGCGGTACAGAAAGTGCTTTGTCGTTAAGGTATGGTAGATACAACACAAAGCTCCGGACCTGACTTAGCTTAGAACTAGTTAGTAGAACTTAGAATAGGAAATTACCTATTTAGGATCCTGCACCGACTAACATCCTTGGCTTGCCCAGTGTCGGGGACACGCCCATCGGGATTAGCTCGATGGGCAAGGCTCTAAAAGTAGGTTTATAAACTACTGACACAACTGTGACGCTGCAGGCAATAGAGTCTAGGTAAGCGTAGGTAATATACATTTAATATTAATAATTTAGTTGCCCATTGTTATTTAGTTAAAGTTGTAGCTCACAAGTTAATCAAATCTGTATCTAGCTGCAATTAATGTACGGATAAAATTAGGAGCCACTAATCATTTAAGGAAGTGGGTTGACTTTATATAATTATTATTATTAATGTAATAAAGAATATTTTTTTTAAAAAAAGGTATGGTAGAACAGTTTGACGATCACAGGTGGAAACCGTTGAGCCAAAATCACGCTGAATATTTTGGCCCAACAGTGAACTGTTTCTAACAAACTCCTTCTAACAAACCGTTTGTAATTAATTAAAACTGGGGAGTTTACGAGCTCTGACCAGCAATCCATATGTTTTCGGGGAAAAGAAAAAAATGTTCTAGTGCAGATGTGCAGCTAAACAGGCTAACAAGAGATTTTGTTTTGATAGACCTACTGAACATTAGCAAGACACGGACTTCTCTAATGCTAATTACGATGACGATGATGGTCATGATTTTCTCCCATGCAGATGAGATCGAAAATAAGTTAATGATGTGTATGAACCTCAGAATCGTTTCCTCTACTTCAGAGTACTTCTTTTCTGCTCTATACAACTGAGGTGAAGCATAGGCGACTAAGTGATCTACTCCATCCACTTCCTGACTCAATACATATAGTAGCTGAGAGCATGGTTACTCATATCGCTTGAAAGTAAAAATTACTTTTAATAATTTGGGCAAACCAACGTCCGTCCAGTCATTAACAACTCTTTCAACTGACTGAAAACGTCTTTGCACTCTATCCTTCACACTTCATTTCTTTCTTCAAAAGATGAGCGGGGGGTGGGGGAGGGGAGGCAGTACAGTCTTATTGCCGATTCTAGCCAAAAATGCAGACTCGACATCTGTCAGCTCTTTTTTTCCAGTGTCATGTTACAGAATTGTGACTGCCGTATTTGAGTTCACTGGTGACAAGTGTCAAAATCCCTCCAGGTAGGGGAGGGGTGGAGAGAGGTAGGGGGAGTAGGAAGAGGGAGAAGAGGAGGTCGGTCATTCAAGATATGTACACAGTGGCTGACCAATCAGAATCAATTTATCAATTTATCAATTTCCTCCGTCCGCCGCCCCCCCCCCCCCCCCCCCCCTGGTCCCACCGTTTTGCTCTCAACGAATAGGGACTATTCAAAGTAGTAATGAGAAGAACAATACGAAACGCTGTCAGCAGGGACTACCCACCGCCTCCAGAACGCAGAAGAAGAGTGAAAGAAAGTATTTCTATTATTAATTAGTAATGGGAAGAGACTCCCTGTTCTCAGGCTATTTGCTATTATTTATCAAAAAATGTGAGCCCCATCCAGGCAGTGCTCAAAGTATCTGAATTGCGTAAAACATGACGTTATTATCTATATACACCAACGAAATAAAATCACTTCGACAAAAAGGAGTTGTGCGAGATAAACGAAAGTCGGCAGGCGTGATTCACCATATGAAAGCTGATATGTTAACGACACTGTGAGGATGCAAATCAGGTTTGCTTTACACTGAGGTGACAAACGTCACATATACAGCACCGCGTACACTAGGTGTAACAGAGCAGTGCATTGGCGGAGTTGTCACTTACACCCAGGTGATCCAGATGAAAAGGTTTCCGGCATGAGTATGGCCCCACGAATACGATATGGTAGTACGGTAGTTGGAGTTAGAAGCATGGGATATTCCATTTCGGAAATCGTTAGCGAATCCAATATTCCGAGATCCACAGCGTCAGGAGTGTGCCGAGAACACCACATTTCAGGTATTACCTCTCATCATCGACAACTCAGTGGCCGACGACCTTCACTCAGCCTCTGAGGGCAGTGCCGTTTGTGTAGAGTTGTCGATGCTAACATACAAGCAAAACTGCTTGAAACAACCGCAGAAATCAATGTGGGACGTATGACGAACCTATCCGTTAAGACCGTGCGGCAAAATCTGATGTTAATGTGTGCCTTTGGTAGCAGCACATCACCTGCAGCGCCTCTCCGAGGCTCGTGACTATATCGGTTGGATCATAGACGACTGCAATACCATGGAATGGTCAGCTGAATTCCGATTTCAATTGGTAAGAGCTGAAGGTAGGGTTCGAGTGTGGCGCAGACCCCACGAAGCCATGGATCCAAGTTGTCAATAAGGCATTTTGCAGGCTGGTGGTGGCTCCATAACGGTGTGGACTGTGTTTACATGGTGTGGACTGGGTCCACTAGCCCAACTGAATCGATCATTGACTGGAAATCGATATTTCAACTACTTGGAAACTGGAATGAGATTTTCACTCTGCAGCGGAGTGTGTGCTGATATGAAACTTCATGGCAGATTAAAACTGTGTGCCCGACCGAGACTCGAACTCGGGACCTTTGCCTTTCGCGGGCAAGTGCTCTACCATCTGAGCTACCGAAGCACGACTCACGCCCGGTACTCACAGCTTTACTTCTGCCAGTATCCGTCTCCTACCTTCCAAACTTTACAGAAGCTCTCCTTGCGAACCTTGCAGAACTAGCACTTATGAAAGAAAGGATATTGTGGAGACATGGCTTAGCCACAGCCTGGGGGATGTTTCCAGAATGAGATCTTCACTCTGCAGCGGAGTGTGCGCTGATATGAAACTTCCTGGCAGATTAAAACTGTGTGCCCGACCGAGACTCGAACTCGGGACCTTTGCCTTTCGCGGGCAAGTGCTCTACCATCTGAGCTACCGAAGCACGACTCACGGCCGGTACTCACAGCTTTACTTCTGCCAGTATCCGTCTCCTACCTTCCAAACTTTACAGAAGCTCTCCTGCGAACCTTGCAGAACTAGCACTCCTGAAAGAAAGGATATTGTGGAGACATGGCTTAGCCACAGCCTGGGGGATGTTTCCAGAATGAGATTTTCACTCTGCAGCGAGTGTGTGCTGATATGAAACTTCATGGCAGATTAAAACTGTGTGCCCGACCGAGACTCGAACTCGGGACCTTTGCCTTTCGCGGGCAAGTGCTCTACCATCTGAGCTACCGAAGCACGACTCACGGCCGGTACTCACAGCTTTACTTCTGCCAGTATCCGTCTCCTACCTTCCAAACTTTACAGAAGCTCTCCTGCGAACCTTGCAGAACTAGCACTCCTGAAAGAAAGGATATTGTGGAGACATGGCTTAGCCACAGCCTGGGGGATGTTTCCAGAATGAGATTTTCACTCTGCAGCGGAGTGTGTGCTGATATGAAACTTCCTGGCAGATTAAAACTGTGTGCCCGACCGAGACTCGAACTCGGGACCTTTGCCTTTCGCGGGCAAGTGCTCTACCATCTGAGCTACCGAAGCACGACTCACGCCCGGTACTCACAGCTTTACTTCTGCCAGTATCCGTCTCCTACCTTCCAAACATTACAGAAGCTCTCCTTGCGAACCTTGCAGAACTAGCACTTATGAAAGAAAGGATATTGTGGAGACATGGCTTAGCCACAGCCTGGGGGATGTTTCCAGAATGAGATCTTCACTCTGCAGCGGAGTGTGCGCTGATATGAAACTTCCTGGCAGATTAAAACTGTGTGCCCGACCGAGACTCGAACTCGGGACCTTTGCCTTTCGCGGGCAAGTGCTCTACCAACTGAGCTACCCAAGCACGACGCTCATCCGGTACACACAGCTTTACTTCTGCCAGTATCCGTCTCCTACCTTCCAAACTTTACAGAAGCTCTCCTGCGAACTTTGCAGAACTAGCACTCCTGAAAGAAAGGATATTGTGGGGACATGGCTTAGCCACAGCCTGGGGGATGTTTCCAGAATGAGATCTTCACTCTGCAGCGGAGTGTGCGCTGATATGAAACTTCCTGGCAGATTAAAACTGTGTGCCCGACCGAGACTCGAACTCGGGACCTTTGCCTTTCGCGGGCAAGTGCTCTACCATCTGAGCTACCGAAGCACGACTCACGGCCGGTACTCACAGCTTTACTTCTGCCAGTATCCGTCTCCTACCTTCCAAACTTTACAGAAGCTCTCCTGCGAACCTTGCAGAACTAGCACTCCTGAAAGAAAGGATATTGTGGAGACATGGCTTAGCCACAGCCTGGGGGATGTTTCCAGAATGAGATCTTCACTCTGCAGCGGAGTGTGCGCTGATATGAAACTTCCTGGCAGATTAAAACTGTGTGCCCGACCGAGACTCGAACTCGGGACCTTTGCCTTTCGCGGGCAAGTGCTCTACCATCTGAGCTACCGAAGCACGACTCACGCCCGGTACTCACAGCTTTACTTCTGCCAGTATCCGTCTCCTACCTTCCTTTTTACTTGGAAACTATTTGCAGCCATTTATGGGCTTCGTGTTACCAAAAAACGATGGAATTAGTATGGATGACAATCGCCATGTCACCAGGCCACAGCTGTTGGCGATTCGTTTGGATAACATTTGATATATTCGAGCGAATGATTTGACCACCCATCCAACATTTATGGCACATAATCGAGAGTTCAGTTCGTCACAAAATCCGCAGTTGTGGACGCTTATGGAGGCAGCATGGTTCAGTATTTCTACAGGGGACTTCCAACAAATTGTTGAGTGCATGCCACGTCGAGTTGCAGCACTACGCCGGGCAAAAGGAGGTCCGACACGATGTTAGGAGGTATCCCGTGACTTCGTCACCTCGGCGTAAATGAGGACTGTGATGGTCGTGAGCATTCGTAGGGAGTTGATGTTATTTGGGAATCCCTTTAAGACGACGAAGACGCCATTATCAACAGCATGTAATAGGGCTACGACAAGCTGGATGTTTCTTCCGTGATATTGCACTAAGACTTGGTAAGAATATAGCCACTGTACATGGTTGCTGGTAATGGAGTGCTTCTGGGTGCTGCTCTGAGCTAATTTTATTAATATCAATAATCTTGAAATCAAAAGAGTTTCTGACAACTATAGCAACTCCTCGTTTCTCCACATTTTCTCTACTGAAGTAAGAATCTAATTCGAATTCTGTAACATAAAAATATGTATACCAGTGGTTACATGATGTTTAGAGAGGCAGATTATATCAGTTGGTTTGCTCACCTCTAATTCTTCAACACAAATAAGCAACTCATTAAGCTTACCCCTTAGTCCTCGGATATTTTGATGCAATAAAGATAAACGATTTTGCGCGCTGGCTGAATCACAACTGGGTGAACCTAATTTTTGAGTATCTCTGGTTTTAATCAGAGGCTCTCTGCATGAACTGTGTACACTGAAGTTTGATTCCTGGCTGCCTGTTTTATCAATACGAATGTCATTTTCAGCCTGGCTCTGAACATCTTTTGTTTGTGGCCGCCCTACCCTATTTGCTGCACAGCTAACCAGAGGCCAGGGAACCACTTGTAATAACTAGTTTCGACATCTAAGATAGTTTTGGGCAGACACTACACAAAGGAAGCAGTATTCGGGTAGCAGAGTACTTGCGGAGTGCACATGAGGGTTTTTTAGGCTAGGCAGTAGTTTGATGTGCTCTGATGAACACTCGTTAGTCGATTCACAGACAGGGAAGTAAAACGGCGTTCAGAATAAAGACATTTCGAATGTCACAGTTTTATGAGCGAACTGTCGAATTATTCGCAATAAAGTTCCCGAATTTATTGCCGTCTAGGAAAGTTCTCACCCTCAAATTACTCTTGGGACTGACAACTGGCTGAAACACGAAGTGGAAAGCTCTGAGATATTTAGCAAGTCGTGGAATGTATATCGGAAAAACAGATTGGAGGCCATAGGAGGGAGAGTTTTCATTGCAGTTGACAAAAATATTGTCTCTATTGAGGTCGAAGTTGTGGTGACAGTGAAGTCGTCTACTTGCGTATAACAGGTGTAGGTGAAACTAAGCTAACTGTTGGATGTTTTTATCGGCCGCCCGATTCCGCTGTGGCAGTTCTAGAGTCATTCAAAGAAAGTCTTCGGTCAATAGCGCATAAATACTCAGATCATGAAGTACTTGTTGGAGGCGATTTTAACGTGCCGAGTATAGAGTGGGATGTCAATAGATTCATTGCGGGGGTACAGGCAGACAGTCATGCGAAGTACTTTTGATCGCGTTTTCTGAAAATCGTCTTAAGCAGCTAGCTCGGAAGCCCATACGCAATGGAAATAACTTGGACCTTTTAGCTACAAATAGGAGGGATCTTATCGACAATGTCAGTATATAAGTGGAGATTAGTCATTATAGTAACTATGATAACGAAAGTTAATAAATCAGTCAAGAAAACTAGGAGAGTGTTTCTGATAGATAGAACAGATAATAAGTTATAAACATCTTACTTAGACAGTGAACTGGCACTACTTAGTACCAGTAACATGGATGTAGAGGAATTATGGGCAAAGTTTGAGCAGACTGTAAATTGTTGTCTGGAGAGTTACGTGCCTAGTACGTGGATAAAGGATGGAAAAGACTCACCATGGTTTAATAACGAAATTCGGATGATGCTGAGGAAGCAGAGGCTGCTCACTCTAGGTTCAAAACGGGACGCACAAACGACGACAAGAAAAGGTTAGTAGAGATTCGTTCGTCTGTGAAAGATCTGTGCGCGAAGCATAGAACAACTACCACCGTCAGAACTTAGCAAAAGATCTGGCAGAGAACCCGAGAAAATTTTGGTCGTGTGCGAAATTGCTGAGCAGGTCTAACGCTTCCATTCAGTCCCTCGTTGACCCGTCTGGTGTAGCAGTTGCAGATAGCAAAATGAAAGCTGAAGTTTTAAATTTCACGTTGAGAAATCGTTCTTGCAGGAGAACCGTACAAACATATCGTCATTTGACCAGCGGACAAACTCCCGTCTGGACGACATAGAAATATGCATATCTGGCATAGAAAAGCAACTTAAAGATTTGAAAACAAATAAATCACCAGTACGGGAGAGCATCGGAGGCCTAGAGGAAGACCACCGGACAGGTGGGACAAAGATATCAAGAAGATCGATGGTAGCACCTGGCAGAGAACTGCTCAAGACCGTTCCACTTGGAGAGGACTACTGAAAGAGGCCACATCATTTACTGACAGAATTGGCTGCTGCTGCTGCTGATGATGCTGAAATCACTAGGTCCGGATGGAACTCAAGTTTGATTTTAATAACAGTACTCTGCGGCATTCGCTCATTACCTACCTTGCGTCTATAGTGAATCTCTCGCCCACCACAAAGTCTCAAGCTACTGGAAAAAAGCGCAGCTGACTCCAGTATACAAGAAAGCCAAAAAACGGACCCGCAAAATTACGGACCAATACCCCTAACTTCTGTTTGCTGCAGAATCCTTGAACACATTCTCAGTTCGAATATAATAAACATTCTGGAGGCTCAGCAGCTTATGTCGACGAATCGGCATGGTTTTAGAAAGCATCGCTCGTGCGAAACTCAGCTTCCCATTTTCCCCCTTGATATACTGAGAACTACGGATGAAGGGCAACAGGCAGATTCCATATTGCTTGATTTCATTTGACACGTGCCCCACTGCAGACTGTTAACGAAGGTAGGAGACTATGGAATAAGTTCACAGATATGTGAGTGGTTCGAAGACTTCTTAAGTAATAGAATCCAGTGTGTTGTCCTCGACGACGAGTGTTCATCAGAGCCAAGGGTATCGTCAGGAGTACCCCAGGGAAGTGTGACACGACCGCTGTTGTTATCTATAAACATAAATGATTTGGCGGACAGCGTGGGCAACAGTCTGCGGTTGTTTGTTGATGGTGTCGTGGTGTACGCTAAGGTTTCGAAGTTGAGTGACTGTGGGAAGATACAAGATGACTTAGACAAAATTTCGAGTTGATGTGATGAATGGCAGCTAGCCCAAAACTTAGAAAAATGTAAGTTAATGCGGATGATTAGGAAGAACAAACCTGTAATGTTCGGATACAGTATTACTAGTGCCCAGCTTGACACAGTAAAGTCCTTAAATATCTGGGGGTAACGTTGCAAAGCGATATTGAGTGGAACGACCATATGAAAATTTTGATAGGGAAGGGAAATGGTCGACTTCGGTTTATTCGGAGAATTTTAGGAAAGAATGATTCACATAAAAAGGAGACAGCATATAGGACGCTGGTGCGACCTATTCTTGAGTATTGCTCCAGTGTTTGCGATCCGTACCAGGTCGGACTGAATGAAGACATCGAAGCAATTCAGAGGCTGCTAGATTTGTTACCGGTAGGTTCGAACAAAACTTAAGTGTTATGGAGATGCTTCGGGAACTCAAATTCTATGGAGGGAAGGCGGCGTTGTTTTCGGGAAACATCACTGAGAAAATTTAGAGAACCGGCATTTGAAGCTCACTGCCGAACGATTTTGCTCCCGCCAACATACATCCCGCGTAAGGACCACGAAGATAAGATAAGAGAAATTAGCGCTCATATGGAGGCGTGCAGACACTCGTTTTTCCCTGGCCACGTTGCGCGTATTCGACCCTTTCAGAGCGCACTGGAGGCTTTACCACTCTTAGTAGCAGCAGACCCAAATAAAAGCGGGGAGGGGTAGGAAAGAAGAAATGGAACCACAAAGTGAGCAAGTCGTTCCTACGCAATCTGCACATGTCTTGCCATATGCGTTAAAATCTAAAGTTAGGCTGACGTAGAGAAGAGCGTGGGGCGACTGGAGTTTCACTACTTTAGATAGCATCAGTGGCGCCGATGACCTTAAAGTGCGGCACTGTTGGTGCTGCTGCAGGGTGGATACCCTGCAAGTGCGACTAATCGAGGGTGGAGTTCTGTTCACTCGGCAAGAAGACATAGTTATGACAGATCGTCAGGGGAGACTGAAAATGAAGAACATTTCCTTGGCGTTAACAATTGAGGTTTGGAGGCTGGACGAAGCCTTCGTAAAGATTCATGAGGCAGCTAGGTAACATGTGGTGCGGAACAAAGTGTTTGGAGAGCACCGGGTATTATGGGCCACCTAAGATTACATACGGGGGCAACTACAGCAAGCCATTGATTTAACACCATAAACCACGAGAAGGCATCAACGGCGATGGATAGATACAGGGCGAAGACTGTTTAACACTGTTCTCGGAACAGCTGAAGCTGATAGTATGAGGCAGGTAAACGAGACGTTGGTTCATGTATGAGCAGAATCAGAGAATAACAGAATTCGTGCTGAATGGCTAATCTAGAGCAGGGAGTGTTAAATAACAGCAGAGTAGTACGAGGGCTGACCGTGAGGCTAATTAGCTACGTTAAGGCGGTGTCCAACGCAGTGAACTGGGATGTGGGTATTGTACAAGAGCAACTAGACCTGTTACATCAGCGGTCGTCGAACTGTGGCCCGAATGAAGTATCCCTGCGGTCCGTGGTCCTTACAAGGGGCACGTCGAACTCTCGGAACCGCACGAAAAAATGCTTAGAATAACACTCGATCATAAAAAAAACAGTGGTCCGTGCCGTTTCCATGTAAAACGTTGCATTGTAGCGTAACTGACATTTGAGAAAGAAACAAAGCAACAAGATATCAATACCATAGGAGGGAAATTATACGTAATTCAATGACGTTAGTGTACCACTCCATTTTCTATCAACAGTGCCAAAAACTCTGTGGTTAAAGTAATTATAATAACGCAAAATACACATATCCTACACACCTGACAATGCTTAGATTAATCTTCATACTGCAGTTGTGGGATTTCGATAAAGTGGCTAAAACAAAGTGGAAGAGAACAGTGTGCACACTTAATTAAAGCTGCCTTTTTACATTCAAAATCACTATCGGATTCAATCAGTCCAGCATCAGAAGCCACACTAATTACATTTTCAAATGACGATTTGGGTATGTCAATGTCATAACCTGCCTTTCGCCAAGCATATTGCAACATAAACGCATACTTTGCTGCAGAAAACTGCCTGTAAAACACAGAGTGAAGTTTGATGATAAAGTAACAATTATGTATTTCGCTTGCGGCTGGGCACATTGTGGTCTTACAAATCCAGCAAACCTTCTGATATAGAGCTGATATCGCCGAAAGCAGTGAACACCAAGGGGATGGCAATATTTTGTTGTTTTCGGTGGCAATACCTTTGACATAACATCTTTGTTTGGAGAACATTCATCCAGAAGGGTTAGATCTGTATGACCTGACCAGAAATCAGACAGCAATAGGATCTTTTCGCTTGATGCATATTCGCCAAGGACTGAAGTTAGAAAACGTTTCGTGTGTTCTTTAGTCGTTTTTCCACTTTTGCTTTCCTCCACATTAATGTTTCGTCGGCGGGTTGTTTCAAGTTTCTTTGAAATATTGGGCAGGAAGAGCCTTGTGCCTCTTGAAAATAGATGTACAACTTGCCTTCTAGTCTGCCTGTCTTTGATAAAATCACATCAGTTGTGCAACTGTAGGTAGAGCTATGTAAAGGCTGTAACACATTAGCTGCTTTCTCCCAGTGTTGATGATGAAGACATTTCATACTGGAACTGTCTCTGGCCACTGTTCCAAAAATTTCCTTTCATGTCATAAACATGTTCGCTTCCTCCGCAAACCGATGTGCCTTCTGACGTACACTATTATCGTCTTCTGTGTCCTCACGTGTGAAAAATGTAATAATATACCTGGATGAAATGCCATATTCACCCTTAACATTTTCAGTAAAAGAAACTGAAGCTTTGGAATTGTCCAAGCCAACCATTTCAAACGCTTCTAGTGCCTACATTTACAGATCCCAATAGTGAACTGTAGACATATACGACCTTGCTCTATCAAACTGCAATATTAAATGCTCTTTTATAATTTGTAATTGCGAGAGTCTGTTTCCTTTGAAACGAGCTCCTGCTCGCACTAGTTCTAGTAAAATGGGCGGTTTTAGAGAAATTTGTGCGTATCGGAACAAAGGGAATTCTGCTAGTTACACCGGATAGGAAGAGTCATGTGTCGATGACAGCATAGAAATTGTGCTGATGCTAGGGGAAGCAAGTTACAGAATGTCACCAATGGTGATCCAAATTATCGAGGGGACATGAGAGATGGAGTTGTTTCTTCGAGAAAATATGTTGGACGATGCCAAAGGGCCACCCTTACAACCTACCGATTTTGAGAAAGCACGTCCTCGCTGGTGGAACTTAGTGTATGACTCAGTTGTAGCTATTATAACACTATTTGTTTATGGTTCATTTAGATTTTTTAATTTTTTTACTTTAAAATTTTCGCACATTGGTACCATACTTTCTGTATATGTAAAGTAAAGTGTACTATAATGGAGATTGAAGTTCTTTGCATTGTATGTGAGTAATGTATGTAAAATACTATGAAATTGTTTATTACGTTCAATAATTTTCTGCTTACATTTTGTATTTAAAAATATTGGTGAGTATAAATTGTTCATGTTGATATAAATTTGTCAATTTAAGAAATGGACACGCTTAGGAATAACGTAAGAAATAGGTGTTACGTGTGCTTTTGTTTGAAACGAAAGGGCCCTGGGGAGTGGGAAAGGTGGCAAGAGCGAGTTGGCGCGCTACCTAGAGCAAGCGTGCGAAGTCACACAGTCTGTAGGCAGCAGCGATTGAGGCAACATCCTTGTGGAGCAGGAGAAGCTTAGCCTGCAAATTTGCACAAAAATTGCCACGGATGAAGACTGCAAACGGCTTACGGCATACCTGCGAGTTGTTTGGCTACTGTATGTAAAACTGAACGACGCCAAGAAGAGAAAGTGAGCCCAAACAGCAAGATACTTGCAGGCCGTACTGTAGGCAGTGTAGCTGTCGTAATTACTCGCCATGCAGCCACCAGATAAGATTTATTTAGACTATGTTTTACTTTTGTACAGCGTGAGACATTAATTTAAACCGTGTTTTAATAATCATTCTTGAACCTTAAAGAAACTGGTTCACCCTGTTACTTCATCCTAATCATACACTTACATAGGGTTCCTTCCTGGTGTTTGATTAGTCCGAGTATCCTGTTTTACAGACGTATGAAGTGCCAAGTTAATATAAAGAGGCACAATTTAAGTTGTTTTTGTGTAAATAATGAGAAAATTTTCTTAACTATCACAAAGTGTTATAGTAAAAGTTTGTTTACGTAAAATTCAGAGTGAAGCCAAGTTACTAGAATCTGTTAAATGAGTTAGTTCAAAGAGTAATTTTGAAAGTAAATTCCAGCAAGAAAAAAGTTTTCTTGAAGTGAAATGTTCAGTATAAAAAGTGTATGCTTCAGTATCTAAGTATTTTAGTATTTATGCTAGTTGGTTATGAAAAATGCTTTTCTGAAGATAACCCTGGCCAATTTTTTTAAGCTTCCTTGAAGTTATCTTCTGGGCTTTTTCTCTTTTAAAAACGTAATTTATAAGGGTGTAGTTGTTGAAAAGAAATTGCAGTGGTTGCATCAACATTGTTTACGTGGAGTAATATTTGTTTGAAGAAGCAACTTAAACAGTAGCAAAAAGTAGGCAAAATACATACTTCTGTTTTCCCAATACTTCACTATTTCAGTGCCTGGATAGGCTGGCGGTCATTAGTACATGTTTTAAACCACTAAATGAAGTTGAAACTGAGTGTCCTAGCTTCAATATAATATTATTCATACTGCATTTCTATCTAACCGCTGGGTAAGATCTTAGGAAAAGAAGTGAATAGTCTGATTTACTTATCCATTAGACAGAACACACGGTAAAATCCTGTAAAAAGGGTAACTCTGTCGATTAGCTTTTCCTACTAAAGGGACTAGCCTCCCACAGTGTACTTTATTTGGAAAAAAACTAAATTTAGTAAGAGTTATACGTGGCAATATAGAGACAGGGTTTGCTATTATTTAGGTAAAAACATACTAAATTACAATAGTAGTTGTAGGGTTATACTATCACCACATGCTACGAGTAAGGATGCTCGAGGTGAACGAAACAATTGAAATCATGGAACGGCAGGATACTGCTAAACGGGTCTCAATGTGACATCTCAGAACTCAGTTTTCGGCTCCCAGCAACAATAACATTGACTACTGCTCTGAACCTGATATATCCTTTGATGTATCTACACAACAATTGTTTCAAAATACCCGGGTTCGATTTCCGGCGGGGTCAGGGATTTTCTCTGCCTCGTGATGACTGGGTGTTGTGCGATGTCCTTAGGTTAGTTAGGTTTAAGTAGTTCTAAGTTCTAGGAGACCGATGACCATAGATGTTAAGTCCCATAGTGCTCAGAGCCATTTGAACCATTTGTTTCAAAATACTACCAGGAAACTACATAACCTACCTGAATACCAGTCTCGATCCCACCATACTTAGTTCCCACGACAAGCTGGTAGCAGCACAGAAGTGCGCGATAGCGCAGAATAGTTGTTCCAGCATATTCAACAGTACTGCAGCGGATACCAGCACTAAGTTATGGTAAGGGTAATTCCTCCTCGGGAATTTTCTTAAGCCCAGTTGCCGCTTGTGTAACATGTGTGTATCATTGGTAGAGAGACATCCACTTATTAAATATTCCAGTCCAACGCCTATCAATCCAATGGTACGACCAAAAGATTTAACCCAAGCAATGGGACATTGCGTGTGTACCAGTTACCATAACCATGTGATTGTGTAGGGAAGAAGAACAGACAACGTGTAAAGTGTAAATAGCAGTGTGAGAGATAATGCATTGCAGGTGCAAGAAAGAAAGTGTAGACCGGTAGTACCACGTTTCTTTAGTACTTCACAGGTTCAGCAGCAGCCTGGAATTCGGAGGACTCACTTCTCCCAAAGGGGGAGAAATGTTGCAGCTTCAGCCAAAGGCGAGGTGTTGGAACCAGAGAAGGGTAAAACGGGCCACCCACCTAGATAATTCGGCAGGTGGGCCCTACAATATTTGTGACATGGTGTTCTGCAGTATGGTAGACTAGACTGCTATGTGACAGGAGCCTAGCTCTTGTCGTTATACATCTCATTGAGTGAGTATAAATGCTCCCGACTCAGCCATTAGCAACATACTTTTGGCACGGTGCATTTGGTCAGCACTGTCTCTGCACCAGTAATCGGTGAGATGTGTGGCCAAGGGCCAAAGCCTCATCGAGCAGCAACATCGGCTAGCTTAAGCTACTGGTCTACCGCCCGTCAGCTAGCCCTGGCAGTTCCGAGCAGCGAACTAGATTCGCCGTGGCGAGAACTCCAATTAGGTGCCATTGCTTGATGTTCGAGACAATCTCTGAGAGTATGGATATGGTTACCACATTTAGTTCTCTTGATATTGCTGAATACGTTGTAACACTTGTCCCGTGGAAATTTTGCCATGCTGAGTTACTGCTATTGTGTCTAAGGAGTTTATGAGATCAGAATTCGGATTGTTGTTAAATAGGCTAGATTTTGCGTTAGCAGTACTGCCAACGATTTCGCTGGCCAATATAATGCAGAACGGACTTGTTGGAGTATATTAATACCCGTGAGTATAGCTGTGAGACGAAACTTCGTCCCGGCTATCTCACAAGCTAAATACCACTATTACGTAATTCGAACTTCGTCTAGCCCTACGGTTTTCCATTCTTATGGTAATTCATGATCATATTTTCTGCTGTAAAAATATGATAGACCCAATGCACTCCTACCTTCTGAAAATGAGGTTGTGGCGTCTATATTTCTTTCTGAGATTCCGTTGCCTCTGCTTTCCCCAGAAACAGCTGCACTTCGCATGTCTGTGTGTCAATCTGCACTTCTCTGGGTGGACATATAGTGTGCCGGCCGCAGTGGCCGAGCGGTTTTAGGCGTTTCAGTCCAGAACCGCGCTGCCGCTACGGTCGCAGGTTCGAATCCTGCCTCGGGCATGGATGTGTGTGATGTCCTTAGGTTAGTTAGGTTTAAGTAATTCTAAATCTAGGGGACTGATGACCTCAGATGTTAACTCCCATACTGCTTGGAGCCATTTGAACCATTTTTTTGACAAATAGTGATATTTTCTTTCAAACACTGTTGTATGTCCATTGACATAAGAGTGTGAACTTCTTCGTCTTCAGAAATTATTCAGAACTGACGCGTCTCTACTTGTGCCCATTTTCCCCGTCTTCCCCATCGTACTGGATAAGCGTGAACTCTATAACACCGATACTGCGAGTTCAAACCTAGCACTGTTAGCCAGACTATTAGGTACAACTTCGCTCTGTACTTATTCACTACCAGGGTTAGTATGCGGTAAAACATCTTTAAGTTCTTTCCGACACCTCTGTCACGTGTTGTAGCTCCACAGGAAATTCTTTTTCTGCTTGGCGCAACCCTGTCAAGCATTGTTGTGGTGGTAGTAGTATCGAACTGAGTCGTCTGCTACCGCATCCTGCTTTCAGTAATGGCCCCACTCCATTTCTCGCGTATTTGAGTCTATATCTCTGAAATTCTTTTGAGCGGCTAGTTCAGGAGCCCGCTCAAAATGCAAATGGTTGCGAAAACATACTTGAATACTTAGCAACAGGCGGTCGCAGTGGTCGAGTGGTTCTAGGCGCTTCAGTCTGGAACCGCGTGACCGCTACGGACGCAGGTTCAAATCCTGCCTCGTGCATGGATGTGTGTGATGTCCTTAGGTTAGTTAGGTTTAACTAGTTATTAGTTCTAGGGGACTGATGACCTCAGATGTTAAGTCCCATAGTGCTCAGAGCCCTTTGAGCCATTTGAACTTAGCAACAAATAACCCTGTGCAAATACGGAGCATTATGACGGATACAGGGATCAGTGAGCACAAAATTGTTGTAGCGAGACTGAATAGCCACCAAAAATAGACGCAAAATATATCTGTTTAAAAAAGCGTATAAAAATTCACTTGTTTCGTTCCTAAGAGACAGGCTCATTCCTTCCAAACTAACTATGCAAGTGTAGACCAGATATGGCTTAAATTCAAAGAAATAGTATCGAGAGCAATGGAGAGATTTATATCATATACGTTAATAATAGACAGAACTAATCCCCCATGGTACACAAAAAAGGTCAGATCACTGTTGCAGAAGCAACGAAATAAGAATGTCAAATTTAAAAGAATGCAAAATCCCCAAGATTGGCGAAGTTTTACAAAACCTCGAAGTTAAGCTGAAATTTCACGGCGAGGAGCTTTTAATAGATTCCACAACGAAACTCTGTCTCGAAATATGACAGAAAATCCAAAGCCATTCTGGTTGTATGTGAAGTACAAAAGTGGCAAGGCACAATCAGTACCTTCACTGCGCGATAGCGGAAGTAATGTAAGTAACGTTACCAAATACAGTGCCAGTAAAGCGGAGTTTATTTATTAGCTCCGAAATTCCTACATCAAAATGCGAATGAGTTATTCTATAATTCTAATCAAGAAAAGCGGAGTTTATTTATTAACTCCGAAATTCCTACATCAAAATGCGAATGAGTTATTCTATAATTCGAATCAAGAAATGCTGCCAACAGATTAATTTAGAAGTAGATATCCTCGATGTAGCAAAGCAGCTTAAATTACTTAATAAACGCAAGGCCTCCAGTCGAGATTGTATAACAATCAGATTTCTTTCAGAATATGCTGATAAAATAGCTCCGTACTTGACAGTCATATACAGCCGCTTGCTCGACGGAAGATCCGTACCTAAAGACTGGAAAGATGCACAGGTCACATCAATACTTAAGGAGGGAAGCAGGAGTAATTATAGACATCGATTTGCAGTAGGATTTTGGAACGTATACTGTTTTCGAACACTATGAATTACCTCGAGGAAAACTATCTGTTGACACACGATCAGCACTGATTCAGAAAATATTGTTCTTGTGAAACACAAATATCTCTTTATTCTCAAGGAATAATGAGTGCCATTGACAGCGGATTTGAAACTAATTTCACATTTTTAGATTTCCTAAGGGTTTTTGACACCATTCCTTAGGAGCTACTTGTAATCAGATTGCATGCCTACGGAGTATCGCTTCATTTGATTCGTGATTTCCTGTCTGAAGGATCACAGTTCGTAGCAATCGACGGAAAGTCGTACAGTAAAACAGAAATGATATCTGGCATAATTAAAGTGTGGGCGAAGGTACATACGATAGATAAGAAGGCCATTTGCAATGGACAGTTCTGACTGCTCGTTGAGAATAGGATACAGGGCTCCCAGTCGTTGGTGAATCTTCTTGCTGACGTCGGTGATATGCTGATGCCAGGTGAGCTTTTTATCCATAAGGACTCGTAGGTATCGGACAGATGTTAGCCAAGGGAGCTACGTTCCATAAAGGCGCAGCTGGCGTTTCGGCATGGTATGCTTCCAAGTGAAGATAATGGCCTGCGTCTTGGTGGGATTGAAACCAATTCTCTAGCGGGCTGCCCAGTCTTCGAGTCGATTGAGGGCACTCTGCAGTCTTGGGATGAGTACTTCGCGCCATCTGCTGCTGGAGTGCAGCATGGTGACGTCTGCATAAATTGCCTTCTCCACTATGGACACTGTGGGTATGTCCGATGTGTAGAGAACCGGTCCGAGGACCGATCTTCTGGGGAACCCCAGCATTGATGTGTAGATTGTGTAGAGAACCGGTCCAAGGACCGATCTTCTGGGGAACCCCGGCATTGATGTGTAGATTGTGTAGAGAACCGGTCCCAGGACCGATCTTCTGGGGAACCCCGGCATTGATGTGTAGATTGTGTAGAGAACCGGTCTGAGGACCGATCTTCTGGGGAACCCCGGCATTGATGTGTAGATTGTGTAGAGAACCGGTCCGAGGACCGATCTTCTGGGGAACCCCGGCATTGATGTGTAGATTGTGTAGAGAACCGGTCTGAGGACCGATCTTCTGGGGAACCCCGGCGTTGATGTGTAGATTGTGTAGAGAACCGGTTCGAGGACCGATCTTCTGGGGAACCCCGGCATTGATGTGTAGATTGTGTAGAGAACCGGTCCGAGGACCGATCTTCTGGGGAACCCCGGCATTGATGTGTAGATTGTGTAGAGAACCGGTCCGAGGACCGATCTTCTGGGGAACCCCGGCATTGATGCTCCGTGCTCGAGAGACGGCGTTGTCGAGCCGGACTTCGAACGTCCGATCCTTGAGGTAGGAGGCGCCCAGCTTCACGTACGCTCTTGGAAGTCCAGAGGTGTGTAGCTTCCATAATAGTCCAAAGTGCCAGACGCTGTCGAACGCCTTTGTAACATCAAGCAGAACTGCGCCGCAGAATTCTCACCGGTTGAAGGTGTCCTTAATGTATTCCACTGCTCGAAGAATCTGCTGTGTGGAGGAAAGTCTGCTGGGAAATCCGAATTGCTTCGGAGGCAGGATGTCAAGTTGCGTGACCAGACGTTGTAGACGTTGGAGAAGGAGACGTTCAAAGAGCTTGCTGACATGTGGGAGCAAGCTTATCTGGCGGTAGCTGGTAGGGTGCTTCTTGTTCTTCCCCGGTTTCGGAACGGCAGCAATAACAGAGTGCTTCCACGGAGCAGGAAAGGTGGCCGTCGCTATGATCCAATTAAACGGGGCAGCGAGATGGACGATTGCTGACCATGGGAGCTGCTTCAAGACCCTGCCGGTGATGTTATCAGATCCAGGTGCTTTGTTGTTCGATAGCATCCGAATGCCCACTTGAACTTCTTCAGCTGTATTGGGAATTATGGGTTCCTCTTCTTCGACATCTTCTTGAAGAATTGCAGCAACGTCTCTCTCAGTAGCGGCAGTACGTTGAAGGCCGACTCGGTCTTGTAGTGGTTGAAAGTTGGCCTCAAAGACATCAGTCGACATGTCAGCTTTGTCATCCGAGCGATATGCTGTCCGATCGTCAGTCGTCAGGGGCGGTGTTCGCGTCTTCCTGTTCGTGAAGTAGCTGACTGTTTGCCGACCAACTGGGTCGGGGGGGGGGGGGGGGGGTGGGGGTGAAGCTGCGTAGTTTGTCAGCGCACCGCAGGTTACGATGAGCTGCAATGCCAGCCCGTATTTCCCTTCGTAGCTGATTGATGCTGTGCTTGAGAGCTGCGTTGTGTGTCAGACGCCACTCACGACATTTCGATTCCGCGTCCGGATGGAGGCGAGAATGTGCGGAGAGAGTCTGAGCATTACAGGTCGAGGCGATTGCGGTGGCGGTGTGGCCTCGTGAAGAGTGTCGGTGACGATTTCAGCGAATCGGTCGAACGAAGCTTCAGTGACTGCTTCTTCCTCGTCAATGACGGTGACCGCAAAGTCAACGTGATCACAAAATCGGCCCCACTCCGTGCGTCGTAGGTTGAGGCGTCCAGGTAGATGTTTAGCAGCCACCCTGAGGCAGAAGAGGACAGGAAGATGGTCTAAGTTCAGTCCACGAATCACTTCGGCGTCCGAGAACTGCGGAATCCCCTTCGTAATGGCAATGTCGATGACGTCAGGCACTAATCGCGAGGGGTAGCATGTAGGTTCTTCAGGGCCACACGTATGGGCGTTGACTTATTCAAGCTCTTGAATGAGAATCTGACCGCTCCAGTGAGTGACGGCTGAATTCCACGCGGCGTGTTTAGAATTCAGGTCGCCGGCGATGAACAGTTTCCCGGGTACGCGGAGGAGTGAGCGTGCATCTTCAAGGCGGAACATTCTCCGTGGCTGAGATTAATAGCAACAAAGATGACGCGTCCCGTTTGCGTGTCGATGAGTACTGCCGTTGCCTCGACCTGATGAGTGACTGGCGGTTGAACTTCGTGATGTCGGATGGTGTTACTAACAAAAATGGCGGTGCCCCTCCATGAGTCAGTCGGTCCGTCCTGTAGCAGCGAAAGTTTGCAATGTTGCTGCGGATACCCGGCTTCATAGTCTCGTTGACGAGGCAAATGTCTATGTTCTGTTCAAAAAGGAACTGCTGGAGCTCGGCGATGTCACGAGTGAGGTTGTTGGCGTTGTACGCAACAATTATCAGGTAATCCAGCATGGGTGCTCTAGCCTTGTTGGGGTGTAAGAATGACTTCGGTGGCTGCCTTGACGGCTCTGGAGACAGCCGATTCAACTGCGGCGGCGATGGTGTTTGGCAGGTGCGTCAGCTGCTTTGTGACGTCGGCTAAGGTGGTGGCGATATGTGTGAGGAGCTCGATAATGTCGCCGTCATTCTGTGGAGCCGTGGATGGTTGTTGACGTGGCCTCTGTGACGCACGTTGTCGAGTCGGGGCAAGACGGCGTCCTGCCGAAGCACAGCGGTGAGGCAGTGACTGCAACGGTGAGGCTGCTGCAGCGTATGCCATCCTAGGTCGTGCACGGGCCGCTTTGCGCGCGCCTACATGAAGGCCAGGAGCGTCCGTCAGCGGGAGGCGGTGGCGGCGATGGTGGTTGATGTCGATGCGGTGTCGCGGAAGCATTGCGAAGCGGCGGAAGTCCTCTTCGTTTCCGGCTGTCTTCTTTGTGCTTCGGAGAGGACTGGAAGTTGGTCGTGAGAGAGCCACCGCAGAGCCCACGGGTTGGTGACATCTTTCTCAGGGAGCACGTGCGGCTGTCGTGGGCGCCGCCACATCCACGCACATCAGCGGCATGGTACACAAACGGGCGACGTGGCCAAAGCCCTGGCAGCGGAAGCATTAAATGGTGCCCCGGGTCTTGCGAAGCTTCTCTGCTGTTACTGTGAGGTTGTACAATCTGGTGCTACCACGGTGCTGCGGGGTATCCAGAAGAACGACAACTCTGTGACCAGTGAGTTGGTTTGTACCAGGAATGTGATGGTAGTGAACTTCGCAGCGTTGCTCTGTGTCTTCAATGCGCTGTTGTTCGGCGCGGTCACCCTGGTGAGTTGACAGAGATGCCATGGCTTCATTCAGTGTGGCTCCCATTCCCTGTAGTGGCTGGTAGCTGTTAGACACTTCTAGTTCGCGGGCGACGAGAAACTGTTTCTTTGCAGGTGGTTGCTGAAAACCCTGAGTGGGCTGCTCGTCCCTGGTGAAGACTCCTTCCGGTGTTCGAGCGCGAGGTCTTCTGTCCCTGTCTTCTTCTCGACGACGCGTAATACGCTCAGCTGCAGCGTTGTCTGCGTCGAAGTCCGAATTGAAGTCCATCTCGGTGTCTAGAGGCTGCTCCGCAGTGAGGGTACTGTTACTCCCCCCGCTGCGGGTCGGGTCTTCGTAGTTGCGCCGTCTGATGGCGGGGAGAGACCCACCAAACCGCGGCCGGCGCACGTGCGGCGGTCGCGCGAGCACTGAGTATCGCCTCTGCTTCCGTCAGCATCACTAACTCGAGTGCAACAGGTCTACTAAAGAGACTTACTACACTACGCTTGTCCATCCTCTGCTAGAGTACTGCTGTGCAGTATGGTATTCTTTCTTACCAGTCAGGACTG